>NW_026694459.1:0-17884 GCF_021218885.2 Marmota monax | reverse complement strand
GATACTGTCTTGTTACTGGCTTGTTTTTTCAGTGGTATCAATAGTGATTTTTGGAGCAAATCATGTGACTTCAGCCTATTTAGTTAAGATCAGATACCACAATCATCAAGAGGGACAGAGGAGCTGTGCAAAGGGGAGTAGGCAGATGATGTCAAATGATAAAAGATGAACTTTGCATTCTTTTTTGGTATGGATAAAAACAGACCAATGAAGGGAAGAAATTATAAATAGGAACAAAACTGCAATCAAATAAAGACATAATAGCCAAATTAAATTATTTTAATATTGCATATATAGATGTTTAGCCATACTCTAAGATGAACTCTTTAAGAGCAGAAATTTATATCCAATTTACCTGCTTCGGATATCACTTTTCTTGTTTGTTACAGTAAGGTCTTATATACAAAGCTGATTATTTTTTAAATCATACATAAACATGGATACAAAAAAGTTCAACAAAACTACATGAGCTCAAAAAGGAAGTTGTGGAATTCAAAAATCAAATTCTCAAATATTTTCACAAGGTGTATGATAGCTTTTGCTGTGACAAAAGAGAAAAGTTTTTTAAAATTTTTTTAGGAAATTGCTTTCAGGAATTATTAGAATATTAATGGGAAGAGCTATAACATAGAGGCATGAGGGAAAACAGTTACAAAGCACTTCATACAAATGGTAAGAAAAACTGGGCCCAGAGCTGCACACCTATGCTCGAAGTTACTTGAAAGGTGGATGCAGAAGGGTCACAAGTTCAAAGCCCACCTGGGCAACTTAGACAGACCCTGTCTCAAAATAAAATACAAAGGGCTGAGGATGTAGCTCAATGGTAAGAGTGTTTACCTGGCATGAACAAGGTCCTGGGTTCCAGTACTAAAAAAAATCCTGGTAACCAAATGTAATATAAAGAAGGAATAAAAGGTGGAATAAGAAGGAAGGAAGGGGATGGAAAGAAGAAATGAAAGAAGAGAGGGTTAGAAGTGGAAATTATTAGGAAAATGGACATCAAAGAGTGTGGGGAAATAATGCCTTTCAAAGGGCCCAAAAGAAGCCAGTGAAAAGATTGGAGAGGACAGATAGTTGTGAGGCCATGTGAAGTACAATCATACAAACTGTGGAGGTTCCAGCTGTGCTTTTAGGCTGGTGAAGGACTATATGAGATGATATTTAAGAGACTTGTGATGAAAAATTGACCAGTCTGTACTTTGCTTCATTTTTTACACATGTAGGTCTCTGTGGCATATTCTTCCCAGTGCACCTTTAACTTCTTTATTCCTCAAGGTGTAAATGAGAGGATTGAGGGTCGGGGTGATGACTGTGTAGAAGAGGGAGATGAATTTCCCAAAAGTGTGGGCATAGGAGCTGTTGGGATGGATATAGTTGGCTGTGATGCTCCCATAGAAGAGGGAAACTATTGTCAAGTGGGATCCACATGTCCCCAGGGCTTTCTGCCAGGCCTGCACTGACTTGATGTTTATAACTGCCTTGGCTATGTGTCCATAGGACATCAATATCAGTGCCAAGGGCAAAAGGAGCAAGACGAGTGAAGCAACAAAGAGCTGGATCTCATTGGCATGGATGTCCACACATGCAAGCTTAATCATGGAGGGGACCTCACAGAGGAAATGATGGAGCCGTCGGTGTCCACAGCGAGGTAGCCAGAGGGTGACAGTGCCCTGGATGAGAGCATTTCCTGCTCCACTCAACCATGCAACCCCTGCCAGAACCTGGCACAATCGTGGGTTCATTACAGCTGTATAGTGGAGAGGTTTGCATACTGCAGCATAGCGGTCAAAAGCCATCACAGCCAGGAGAACACATTCAGTGGATCCCAATGCCAGGGAGACGTAGAGTTGGATGGCACAACACAGGGATGTGATGGTCTTAGCTGGTCCTTTGAGGTTCCACAGCAGCTGAGGGACAATACTGGTGGTAAAAGAGATGTCCACTCGGGAGAGGTGAGTAAGGAAAAAGTACATGGGTATTTTGAGTTTAGGGTCTATGGAAGATACCAGAATAATTAGTGTATTTCCCACTGAAGTAAGAAGGTAAGATATCAAAACAGCCACAAAGAGTATCTTTTCCAGCTGAGGCTGCTCTGAGAAGCCCACCAGAATGAAGTCTGCTTTGGCACTGCTATTGGTCATGCCCATTACCTGTTCAGACAAGAAGGAAAACATTACAAGAATTAAAAAGAGAGTATAATGTATTGGTCACTAGTGTATAATGTGTTGGTCACTACTTTATAAAATAACTCTATGAAATCCTCACTCAGACAAATTACAGTGACTCACAGAATAAATTTCAGTGCAGTGTCCTTCAAAAGTTGCAGAAGATGTTGTTAAAGATCCTCTACAGAGAGGCACCTGCAGCTTACTCTGGAAACAAAGTCTTTCCTTGAGAGAGAACTATTAGAAGCTGAGATAAAATCTTCCACAGAAGGAAAAAAATGTACAGAGAAAGAAAGAAAATGCCAAAGGAAAAAATACATTAAATTCATTAATAGCTTATGAAGAATCATTCAAATTAAATGGAAAAATTCAGTAAAATAAATGCTTAATATAAGCAAATTATACATACATATTATTTCCAGCCTTAAAGCATAAACTTTGAGTTGGGCATTCTTTTTTGATGATTTTCTTTATATGAATGACTTTTGGGTTGTGGAGACTATAAAGATTCTTTCTACTGTAAAATGGTAAACACTTGGTTAATAAAGTCATAATATTATTATTTATATCTAACTGTTTAATAATGGGGACACATAATATCAGAAGCATGTTTACTTTAGGGATTAGTTAATTCATTTATTCCATCAGCTTATTGAGGATACAGATTCATGCAGCACATTCAAAACAACCCTCATTTTTTTTTTTTTGGTATGTGGTTACTAGGGAAGGGAATGTTGAATAAAAATATGTTTAAATCTGAAAGGAGGGAGTGGGGGTTATCATTATGAGGGCACATCAAAAGAATGAAAGAGCTGCCTCAATATGCATAAAACCTACATAGAATTTTTACCTTTCAGAAGGCTAAAGGGCAGCTTTTAAAAACTCCAAATATTTATGAATGCAAAAGTTTAAAATATATTCACCAATTCAATGAATACATTTAAAGACCATAACCGTATCTTTTATTTAGGATAAATAGACACTTTCCACATGGATGTGAAAAAAAAAATCTTTCAGGCCTTGAAATTCTTCCCTAATAATTTCATATCCTGTGATTGTTTTATTGAGAAAATTAATCATGTAAATAAAATATGTGAAATAATTGTCAAAAGCAATACCTTATAGTAATTATACTTATCATATAAAAGTAATATTTAGCTGAAATCATTAAAAATTAAATCAAGGGAGTGGTAGGGGAGAGACATCAAATAGCAACATCAAGTCCTTGAGGGATCACTCAAGAGATAGGGAAAGGGGAGCACTACAATAAAAAAGAATATGAAGGAGGCCCGAGATATATATATATATATATATATATATATATATATATATATATATATATAATTTTGTGTATATGTAATATACATAAAATGTATTGCAAAGATGTTTATACATTCCTATGTCCAATCAAAACCCACAAATACATACATGCATAATTTTTAGTTTTTTCACTTTACTTCTATCAATGCAATAAAATAAATTCAGACATGTTACTCTAATTCTAATCCTGCATGTAGCCTCTACCCATCTGGCCAAATGTTACTTTTAGTAGAGTTTTTAACACACATTCTCACACATATACAATAGCAAAAGAATGCAATGTGAGATTAATTCTGGTCATGAGAAAGTTTCTTACTTATAAGACTGTGTTCATTTTAGAGTCATAGAAGAATTGTATTTAACTCTGATGCAAAATCTGAAATTACATGTGCTCCATTTTATCTCCCTTTATCCAGATGGACATCACTTTAACTCCAAATCTCAATTTATTATCAAATGTTAAGAATCATGGGGATATGTCAGATATAAAATCAAGGCATTAATAATAGTGATATATTAAAAGAGAAGAAGCTCTTCATACTTTTTCATCCCAATAATCACATTTTAAAAGAAAAGGAAATTTAAGCAACAAAGCAAAAACAATTTTTACCTTGAAGTGATAAATCAATGTCTGAGGCCCATGTATTGGTTGTAGGGACTGTTATTTGAGATTGGAGATCCCTGAAGACCAGCAAATGAAGAGAGGTTGAAAGAGGACACAGGCTATTGAATCCAAAAAGTTCCCAGGGACACAGTTCTCCCAATATGGCAATTAATCTCAGGCTCTGTATTATCCAAAGTCCATGGTCCCAGGAGATCATTCTGAAATAGGTTCTTAGCTTTCAGTACTGTTTAAACTAGACAAAATCACACAAAAAATTTAACTTCTACTTTAATAACCTCCCAATATTGACTCACTTCATTTTGAATATATTCATATTAAATTTCTACCAATAATCTAGTATTACACACACACACACATACACACACACAATAAATGCATCCTATTGGCAGATAATTTCATTGGAACCTTAAAATTTTCTCTTATCCTTTCTTTATGTCTACCCTGAAAACTTAGACCAGGAACATTTTTACAGGGCTTTTCTCCTCATTTCTTACAAGCACTGGGTTTGATGGAGATAAACATATGACTTTGTGGAATCACACCCTTAAAAATCCCAGTCTTTCTTCAAATGGCCTTTTAGGTCTGCCCAGAAGTCATTCTATGTGTGTCCTGTTGTTCTTCTCTCCTATCATAGAAAATTGGGACAAATTATTAATTCCTCCCACTCATCCCTGCACAGGTTATCTTACTCTGATCTAAGACCAAACAAAGGCCCCAAGTGGAAATCCCATTAATTTCCTGTCTGCTGCCTATAAGTACACCATATTGATCCTATACTTTATGCTTTTCTTCAAGCATACTTTACTCAATAGAGGAGGTGAACTTCATTTTGGCTAAGGCTATTGACTCCTCTTCCAATATTTCAGAGTCTGAGAAAAAAACTCACCCACATTCATGTTCTAGCCAGATGATACCAATGACAGGTCTAAAAAAAAAAAAAAAAAAAAAAAAAACAATTGCAGTGATGTAATGATGGATGGCAACCACATTAGCTAAGGCCTGTACCCAGTACTAAAAGAGAAGCAGAAACTTGGACAAACTGCACAGCATATACAGAATCTGAAGGAAACACAGTTCACCTAACTTGATCAATTTTCTGTGCATTGAGTCCCAGGACTGAAAAATATTTATAATCCTCAAAAGAATCTGGATTTTATGAAACCCTATTGATTCTTTATATAAATTTATTTCATATACAAATAAACAGTTCAGCCGGTTATGGTGGTGCATGTCTGCAATCCCAGCAGCTCTGGAGGCTCAGGCAGGAGGATTGTTAGTTCAAAACCAGGCCCAGCAAAAGGCAAGTGCTAAGCAACTCAGTGAGATCCTGTCTCTAAATAAAATACAAAATAGGGCTGGGCATATAGTTGAGTGGTTGGATGCCCCTGAGTTCAATCCCTGGTACCCCTCAAAACAAACAAACAATGCATAAAGATACAGGTTGCTGACTTCTTACATTATGAAAACATCTTGATGGAGAAATAAAACAAACAACACTCCAGAACAACCCTCAATTCATTTCCATATAATACTTTTACTTATCACATGTAACATTTATTATGATTTTTGAAGGGTATATAAACAAAACAATACATCACTATTTCTTTTGTCTCTGACTTCATTCATTCAACATTATCTTTGTGAGATTTAATCATTATGGTTCTTGTAAAAGCAAATTACAATTTTTATTCCTGCATTGTATTACATTGTGTGAAAATGCCACTCCATATTTAGCCATTGTAGTATTGATAGGTATTTAAGTGTTTTCAGGTTCATCTTTTATGAGCAATGCTGCTATGAATATTTTTGCACATATCTCTGGGTAAACAAAAATATAAGTTATCTTCCCATGAATTGTTTAGACATAGATTATATTCAGATTTAGTAGATACCATTAGGCCTGGAAATTGATGTAAACACCTATACTCCTCAGGGCTTAGGAATTCCAATTGCTCCACATCTATGCCTACACTCAGTATTTTGTGTTCTTTTAATTTTAATCCATCTGGTAGTAAGTAATGGATATTTCATTACTACTTAAATTTTGTACTCCCCTGATGACTAATAAAATTGACCAGATTATTTTGTTTAAAATTCATTGAGAGATCTTATGTATCATACTTGTTCAAGTCTCTAGGTTTTTTTTCAAGTTGACTTCTAAAAAAAGTTTACATATATCAGAAGTTTGAAAAATAAAAGAAAAAATTCAAATACTTGTTTTAGTCAAGTGTAACTTTGTACCAAAACAGAAAACTAAAGGATAGTCTGACAAACTAACATAGGTTTGAAATATTATGAAGTCCATTATGAAATAAATCATGCTCATTGCCCAAATTGAATTTATTCCAGAGCCAAAACATGAATAATGATAATTCACCAAAATAACAGAATTAAGGAAGGGAAAATTACATAATTATATCAATAGATCCCAAATCAGCTTTTGATAAAAATCAAGGTTCACCAAAATAATATTTTTTGTAAACTATGAATAGAATAAGACAGGCTAAACTTTTTTAAAAATTTGGTTTTTCAGGTCACTAGACGGAGTAATTTTTTTTCATTAGATGCTACTGTAATAACTAATCATTCATATGTAAAAGGAGACATGTGACCGATATCACACCATCCATAAATATTCTTGCCTGAAGATTATAAAACCAATGATGAAAGAAAAAATATATACATTCATGACATCATCACAAGAATGCTTTCTTAGAAAATTAGTAAATTATTGAAATATCAAACCATGAAGGAAAAGTTTGATTGATTTGACTGTGTTGAAATTACTGAAAAGCTTTGTCATTGCCCTTGGGCTAAATTCTTAGGAAAGACCCTGCTGTTTCCTGGCACAGTATACTTCTTCTAAGAAAGTCTTCCTACTGTATACATATCCGTGCCCATACTGGTTTGTATATCCTTTCCCTTCCCTCTAGCTTCCTTCTCTAACATCTCCTTTTTTTCTCTCTCTCTTTCTTTTTGTTTCTTTCTCTCAGTTTGCATACTCTCCTGGGTTTCTGTCAATCCCCCGACAGCCCCCCACCCCATACACAACCATTCATGCCTGCCAGGCTAAAATCTCTGCCTGCTCCAAATCAGTCCCAAAGTGCATAGAAATATATTCCTGTTCTGAAGTATGCAGGGGTTCATAATGCTCATTTATTATCTTTATTCTATTTAGAATTTATTTAATACTGGCTATATTATTTTGCTTAATGATAATGGTTTCTTGTTCTTTCTTTTCTTGTACAATCTTGCCAACAGTTTATCAATTTTGCTCAACACTTTCAAAAGTGTACCAAAAAGTACATTTTAATAAGGTGAAAACCTTGTCAATATTCTCATTTGTAAAGTCTTTACTATTATTTTATATTCTTTTATTTGTGACTTGAAAGCAGACATTTTAACTACTGATCTGAGAATATTTTATTAGGAAAAGTGGCTTCTTTTATCATTTGTAAATACATAATGAAATATTACTCAGCCATAAAAAAGAATGAAATTATGGTATTTGCTCTTAAATGGGTGGAACAAGAGGCTATCATGTTAAGTGAAATAAGCCAATCACAAAAAACAAAGGCCAAATGTTCTCTCTGGTGTACAGATGGTGACTCACATTAGGTAGGGGGCAGGGAGGGAGGAATGAGGTTCACCGGATTGGATAGGGGGAATGGGAGGGTGTGAGAGGGGATGAGAATGGGAAAGTCAGTAAAATTAATTGGACAGAACTTTCCTTTATTTATTCATATATGAATACAATACTACTGCAACTCCACATTATGTACAACCACAAAAATAGGAATTTATGCTTCATGTATGTATGATGTCAAAATATATTCTACTATCATGTAAAACTAAAAAGAGCAAATAAAAATTTTTAATTAAAAAAAAAAAACAGACAAATCATGTGCATTCTAAAACTCCTCTCCAGGGGCATGGAAAGAGCCACACTCTGGTATGGGCAGAGAAAAGAATAAAGTAATGCTTCTTCTGATTTGATAGTGCTCCTTGAAGAATCTCACTGTTAACAGACAGGTGTGTTTTGAGCTTATGTCAGGCCCATAACATGCATTGCCTCACTTGCTCCTCACCCTGGTATCATGAAATTGGCACTATTACTCTGTTATGTAGATTTGGAGATTAAAGAACTGATTCCACGAGTTAGAACTAAGTTGGTGTGACTCTGGTGTCCAAAACCTTAGAAGAAACAAGATATTCTTCTAAAATTCATAGGAATGTTCATTTTTCTTCACATACTATACAAGTCCTTAAGTGATTTGGATCATTTCACAATTCCAAGACTATCTCATATAATTTCTGATTCTTATACTCTTAACTATAATGGAGTACTTGAATTCCTAAAAAAGCCCTTTATTCTCATAAATTTATTAATTACTAGTACATGAAAAGTGATATGGCAATACATAAAAAAGAAGTTATTATTGAATGAGGACATTTATGTGAAATAGGTAAGACTTAAGTTTGGCTTTGAGAAGCTGATATAGTAAATATTCTAAGGTTAATAAAAAGAAAATATTCAGAAACTTCTGTTTAAATATGAATTACACATGGTGAGGAAAACAGAAAAATTCACTGAAGACAATGGAGAACGTGAGATTTCACTCTGTAACATTTAAGTGTCATTTAAAATTGGAATAGCATAGTCATAAATAGAATGTAATTATTTTAGAATAATTAAAGTTGTCATTTAGAAAGGCCATGAAGAGAACAATTTGGACATTTAAAAAATTTGGTCACACATACCAACACTTTTAAGTGCCTCAAAAGCTAGAAAGTGACCCACATGGAGCCTATGGGCCAGGTGTGAAAGGCTATAAGGCACAAAATCTATTACACATTTGGGTGCATTCACAGTCACTAAATTAAACTTTGCCCTCCAAATCAAACATGCCTGTAAAACCATTTTTGCTCACAGCTATATATTTTCAATCTTTTTTTTTTTTAGGACAGAGTCATATCCATCTTTATTTTTAGTTTTTTTAAAGACTGTGTTTAATAAAGTAATAGATAAACTAAAGCATCAACAGATTTTATAACAAATGTTTTAAAATACCATTAGTCGATAGCCTAGGTACCATACATATTGGTAGACTTTAAAAAGAAATAGACAAATTACATACATTTAACAAAGGCAGTGATTTTTATTACCCTGCTTTATATGCAGTGGTTTAAATCTATACAAAGATTCTGACTTCCTAAGCAGAAATATAGTTTGGATAGTATTAGCAGATCCTTAATACCACTTGATAGATTTCATATATTTATTTTTAAAAATTACATTATAAATGAGATGCTCTAAAATAATAAGCTGTTATTGTTGCTATGAAACAATGAAAATTTCTGTTAGGCAAATAAGTTGCTATTTTACACTTGTTTGTACTTTTAAATACTATGAGAAAGAAGCAAGCAGAGCTATTGGAGAAGTCCACCTTGGGAGCAGGTGACTTTCAGAAATTATCTTCTTGACTCAGTCATCTCCTCCACAGATCTTTATGAGTGTGATTTCATAGTCCCCAGAAGTATCTGACTGCAAAGAACAGAACCAATAGAGAAAAACAAATATATGCATAAACTATGAGAGTAGCCTAATTTATACCTTTCTAATTAATTGTTCTCTTTCTTTCTTTCTTTCTTTCTTTCTTTCTTTCTTTCTTTCTTTCTTTTTTGTTTGTTTCAGGGATTGAACCTGGGGGCACTTTATCTCTGAACTAACATCCCCAGCTCTTTGTATTTTTCATTTTGAGACAGGGTCTCGCTGAGTTGCCTAGGTTGACCTTGAACTTGTGATCCTCCTGCCTCAACTTCTTGAGTCACTGGAATTATAGGCATGCACCACCATGCCTTGTTTAGGCCATATTAATTTTTCTTAAGAAACTAACTAAATGCTTCTGTGGGCCTGTGTACCATGGTTCTCTCTTCTCCCAACTTTGAGCCCATCTTTCACTCTTCACACTTCATCAATCCTGCCAATTCTTTCATTGTGGTATTTTAGAGTTTATTCCTTTCCCAAAACTGACCACGGCAAATCTAATCTAGGTTTTCATCTCTTGTCACTAGTGTGACTACAGATTCATTGAGCTCTACCCAAGGTGTTAATTACTATATTTGTAAATCAAGTGCAATGACCAGCACACCCCTCAAGAGTAAAAACATTTTCCTAGCCCTCATCTTACTTTTCTGTCAGCAGGACATAGCATCCTGTTCATTTTTTCAATCTTTTTAAGGAGCAGGATAGAAGATTTGAACTAGGGCAGTGGAATCATGAATGTGATGGATGAAATGGGTTAAGACACCACTAGGAATAGATTGAAGAAGATTTTCCTATGGCCGTGATGATAATGGAAGTCTAAATATAATGCAGGATCCACATTCCAACTTTACACTAGGTTAGAGGAGTTACCAAAAAGATAGGGAATAGTTGGACATAGTTAAATGTTGTTGAACTAATAGTAGGAAGTGTTTGAAGACATAGAGAAATCATTAAATCAGTAAGGTCAATCAAGTTATGAAGTTTGGAATAGTATAAGTGGTTCAGAAGTAGCTACAATTATTGAGTGGTTGTTATTAATACATAATAGATAGCTCTGAGCTTAACTGTATCCCAATCATATTTACTTATCACAGTAGTCAAGTAAGTTAGGAACTATTGTTACTAACTATTGTTACTAACTATTGTTACACTCTTGTACTGTTGAGGAAACTGTGAATTGGCATAATATAGATATGAATTTAAACATTATTCTAATTGATTAGTTCCATAGGACTGGGCTTTGAACCCAAGCACTCTGACTCAAAGTTTCAACAATATAGTTTAGAGAAAGATTCCAAAGTCAAAATTGGTACTTGATTGCAAATTGGGGCTGATACAAAGAGGTGTGAAGAGAGATTTTGATTGGTTTTAGTGTTTCCAGGAAAAAATCAAATAAACAAATAAATAAAATTCAAATGAATAAATAAATTAACAAATAAAAAATCTAGCTATCAATTAATATAAAATGTGAAACAAACACAAACCACACAATGAAGTGCATGTTGAGAATGACAGAAGTTGTGTGGGAGGACTATGAAGAATTCTGAGTACCATTCTATTTTTTTAAAATATTTTAAATAATTGTTAAATTTACTCAGTACTTATTTACTGACATGACTTTTTGACACTTTGCATGAATTAAGTTTATTTAATTGTCACTGAACATGTCAGAAGTGATTGAGAAACATACAGGTAAGGTAAAGAGCAGAGGGTCATGATCGGCAAGTGAGTAAAACCTTGAAACCAAGAAAGTGTGGCTACAGAGTCTACATGGTCAAAAGCCACAAAGACACTGGGAAGGTATGAGACTGTTACATAGAATTGAATGCAAGATTTTGCCAAGAGCCTGGATCAAGCTGAAACTAGGTTATGTGAATATTTAGCATTTATTAAATTATTTAGTAATTATTTATTTATTGTAGAATTGTTCTACAAAGGAAATACTACAATAATTTCTTCATGCTAATATATACTTTTCAACTTTTCAATTAATAAATAATATTTTAATTCTCTAATTATGTTTGCAGGCATATATGTATATATGTGCAGTGAAAATCTACAAAATTTTCCATTCTTACTATATGTGTAACATTTCATTTATATGAAATGTATTCACATAAAATCCATTTAATAAGGGAGTTTGTGAAAATATTTGTAACACATACAATGTTCCATGTGCTACAGAAGTTGAATCTAAATGTTCTTTTTTGAGACAATGTGGTCCACACTGTACAAAAATGCAGCTAGAGAGGCAGTCAGTCACACATGAACTGCACGTTAGGGAGAAGTTATTTAATATGGTAACTCTTTAATAAGTTTCCAGCACAGAAAGTCGCTGCCCTTTGATTTTTCCATTAGAAATGTTGTTCTCGCCTCAGTAGTCTCCTCAGGGCTCCTTTCACATCCTTGTTCCTCAAGGTGTATATGAGGGGGTTGAGAGTGGGAGTCACAACAGCATAAAAGAGTGTGAGTAACATGCCCTGGCTGTGGCCAAAGGATCTCTGTGGCTGGATGTATATGACTGAGCTGGTCTCAAAATAAAGGAACACCACTAGTAGATGAGAGCCACAGGTCCCTAGAGCCTTGCGCCAAGCTTGGGATGACTTAATTTTTAATCACAGCATGCAGGATGAATCCATAGGAAACAGATATCAATGCCATGGGAAGGAGGAGGAGAACTAATGTAGCCACAAAAGAGTGGACTTGGTTTGCATGGATATCAACACATGCCAACTTGATCATGGCAGGCACTTCACACAAGAAGTGGTGAAGGTGATGGTGCCAACATCAAGGAAGCCACAGGGTGATGGTGCTTTTGATGAGAGTGTTTCCCACTCCACTTAGCCAGGCTATTCCTGCCAGGGCCTTGCAGAATGATGGGTGCATAACAGTCATGTAGTTGAGAGGTCTGCAGACAGCCACATAGCAGTCAAATGCCATGATAGTAAGGAGAACACACTCAGTGGAACCTAAGGAGAGGGACACATAGAGTTGTAGGACACAGCCAGTGGATGTGATGGTCTTGGCTGGTCCCCTCAGGTTCCACAACAGCTGGGGCACGATGCTGTTAGTGAAGGCAAGGTCAAGAAAGGAGAGATTAGTGAGGAAGAAGTACATAGGAGTGTGGAGTTTGGAATCCAGGCTGGAGACCATGATGATGGCTGTGTTACCCACAAGGGCCAGAAGATAGGATAGTAAAACTACCACGAAAAGGATGATTTCCAACTGGGGTTGGTCTGAGAATCCAAGCAAATTAAAACCTTCCTCATGGGTTTCATTGTTTTCTTCCATCAGTCTTCAAAGGTAAAAGAGAAAAATAGAAGTTCAATCCAAAGAAGTATCATTATTAGTATTTACCTAAAATATGTGAAGTAAAATCTTAGGTAAGTTTTTTAACCAGTGAAATTACACAAAGAAGAAAAGATATAATTATTAAAAGACATTTGGGAATGTCTTTTAATGCAAAGGCATTTTTGTGTCATTTTTTGGTCACATTAACTATTTGACACCTCCTCTTTTTTTCATGAACTGTCAATTTCCCCTAATTGTCAAAAGTTATTATTGACAATCTACTTAAGAAAAGCTTCCATATGGTTGCAGTGACAAAAATCTGACTAACATACCACTCAAACCTGATAACAACTTAGAGGAGGAAAAGTTTATTTTGAGCTTATGGTTTCAGAAATTCAGTCCACAGTCAGCCAACTCCATGGTTCTAGGCTTGAGGTGAGGTGGAACATCATGGAAGAAGGGCATGATGGAGGAAACTTGCTACTTCATGGTGTCTGGGATGGGGAGAGAGAGAGAGAGAGAGAGAGAGAGAGAGAGAGAGAGAGAGAGGAGCCAGGGGGACAAGATATAATCCTCAAGGGCACATCAACAGTGACCCACCTCCAGCCATACCCCTCATACCTACAGTTACCACCCAGTACAGTGGAACTTTTCAGTGATTCATTCATAAAATAGATTAGGCTACATTTCTAATAATCTAATCATTTCACTTCTAAATGTTCCTGCATTACCACAGGAGCTTTTGGAAAACTCTTTATATCCAAACTATAACAGTGGCTATTTTAGTGGGAGGGGAGTAACAGGTGCATGCTGAGACTAATTTTAAGCTATCATTGAATGGATTGTTAGTAATCGTTATTCATAGTAATAGAAATTGCAATACAGAAAAATAATGGATAACAGTGAAGAATTTGGTCAGGAAAATAACCGGAATGTATTTTGTGTCTTTTTTTGTCTCACAGACAAGGTGAATGATGATGATGTTTCTTACATTTAATTATCTGATCTGAGTGATAAGGGGTTAGACTCGGGTGTCAATATAGAAGGAAACTAAATAAAGCTACTTTTTCTCTAATAACATACTTAGGAGTCCTTACAAAAAATCTTTTACCTCTTAAATGTGATAAAAAAAAATAGGTCCTATATACATATGAAAAAACACAGGTACAAAATCTCAGATGTGCACTCATTTGTTGGAGACAGATAACCATGAGATGTTTTTGATAAAAATAAGGGGAAAGTGTAACCAATTCCTTTAAATACAAGGTGCTGGCATTTAAAAAAAATCATGAGAAAGCAAATCATATCTTGTTCAACTCACTTTATATTGCTCTGCTTAATAAATAAAAGGAGATTGAATCATAATGCAATCCTCCATGCCTCTTCACTTACTATTTTTTATGATGTTATCCTTTGTGCTCCCAAATTTTCTGCTCTCATGGTAGCATTTTCTTGAATCATTTACTTTTAGGAATAATGAAGGATTTTTTTTTATTCAGATGTGTTTATATTCAAACAGTAAAATTGTGTCTGGAATGTCTTAATGCTTTAATTTCTGGACCTAAATGTTTAGATATGCATAGCTAGTAAAGAATTCTACTCAGAAAGACTGAATGATATGCTATATAGAATCTCACCATTCTGCATATTCCTAATGCTACTTAACATAAAATGATAATTTGTCTCATACTGGTATGTTTTTAGTTTTAGTTACTAAAGTAACTAATTCAGTAGTTTAAACAAATGCTTAGCTCTAATAGAAGCATAAGTTATTTCTATTGCCTTAAGAAAATAACACAATGTACATATTTTTAAAAACTTTAGAAACATCTTAAATTTGAACTCTTTTAGAATGTAATGTTCTCTTAAATATGAGTTTATTCATAACGATAAATCCAGGCATTAGCAACTTTCTAGTATTTTAAAATCACATAATTTGATAGGATATTTAGAAGCAACTTCAGAGATAAATTTTTAGTTTGTTTCGTTTTTAAGATTTTAAATGCAGAATCAAGTATTTAACACATTTGTTGAAATTAATAGAAGAATTCAAAAGTGATGTTAAAACCAATTGAATTTACAACCTGATTTTATAATATTAAGAACATTTTTTTGTGCAATACATATCCCACATTATTTACAGTAAATCTGGTTTTAAAGCTATACCGAAGTACTATTGATAAATATAAATTGAATATATTCATAATATACATGATGTTTGGTTCATGTAGCCACAAAACAGCAATTTAATTTTAATTTTATATAGGGAAATAACATTTTTGTATGTGCTTATGTGTCTACAAGAATCTTAAATATGTAGGAATAATCTAATTATGCCTCTCACGTTTTACTATTACAATACTGAAAATTGTTAAAACATTGGGATTATAAGTAATTTTTCAAAAACAGCTTTCCACTTGTACCCATCAATTACTCTGTCCTTTTATTCTGATTAGGTGATTAGGTTGAAGAATAACTATTTTATCCAATCTCCCGAGAACCTGCTCATACCTCTGAAATGGGATGTGTAGGAATTTGCATTCTCCACAGTTCAAGTCTGATTTGTGGCTTGAAGGGAGTCACTGAACAGGACCTAGAAAGGAGAGTGGTCAGAAATGTGTGTGTGTGTAAACCAAAATAGAATTATAAAAACCTATCTTTTCAAATCTTATATATGAACAAAGACTGAAGTACTATTTGGAAAATTATTGTCTACAGAAAAATCCTTTTTCTTTTGGCAAAAATATCAAGAAATTTATTCTTCCCACCTTTTTTCTGATTGTTCTTATTGTATGAACACATTTATTTTTAATGAATATGCAGAGGGAGAGACACAGTGACTCAATCAGGAAAGTAGCTAACTGGGTTGGTGCTGACTAGTGTGATTGGAGACAGCTAAGAGTGGGAAAGACATGGTGATGCAGGACATTTAGAGGATTACTTACATCCTGTAGATTGTCTCTCTCTTTCTCTTTCACACTTATTGGCATGTAGAGAATATTGGTGGCGATATGATTTTAGCATAATAGGGATTTTCTCCTGGAGTGAATATCACTGCCCTACACCCAGGTGAAAGTAAATATGGCTAAAGTAATTTTCTCTGGAGAAACATAGATTAGAATAAGTGAAAAATACACAGGATACGGATTCTCTAAACACCATCGGGATCTATATTTTTTAATTTCTAATTATCATGGAGTTAATTAGCGTTCAGAACTTTGCTCTCTCAAGAGAGACACATAAAGGAAGGGATTTCTTGACAGAACATTTTTGTTGTTGTTGTTTTTCCTGACAGGCAATATCATGGGAAAATTCTCTTACCCATATTCAGACCTCTTACCCATACCTGTTCTTTAGTTCATTGCTATGGGTGCTGCTATGGGTGCTGTGGATGAAGTCTGTGTCATTGCTATTGGAAGTTAACTACATAATTGGGTAAATGAGCCGTATCTCATTTGTAGGCCAGTTACTTTCACTAACAAGTATAAATAGTTTTTCAGCATCAGAAAATATTAACCATAAGATCATTGCCTCAATAAATTCCATTATAAGGGTATACCAAATTATTTAAATAAATCCCACATTTAGAGTCACTAGATTTGCGTATAATTTCACTGTACATTATAAATTATTCACATAAAATATTTCTTATAATTAAGTATATGCATATTTTACTGTATATTTAATAAGGGAACATGTGTTATCTGCATCAAGAAAACTTTTCAAATACCAACTCTATGTGCATATTTATGCAAGTATTATTTGTCTTAATTTTATCCCTATTCATTGATATTCTTAGTTTAAAGTAAAATTTTTATCTGTTTTATTCTTTAATATATATTTGTTAAAATGGAAAGTCAGATATCTAATGCTGTCATTATTTTGGAGGATCATTATTTGATCCACTAAATAATATATTTCCTCACTGATTTGAAATACTAGATGTATGGCATGTTGTTATTTCAGATATTTGTATTTTTATTACAAAGCTTATGAATTTTTCATTATATATTTCCAGGGATATACCCAATGATTAAATCTATGCATACAAATTTTATGTTATTTTCGTTACTGTTGCCATTTTATGATTTAATTTTTTTAGGAGTACTGGGGATTAAACCTTGGGATGCTTAATCATGGCCACTTTTTATATGTTTTTGTTTGTTTATTTTTATTGATTATTTTAAAAATAAATGACAACAGAATGCATTACAATTATTGTTACACATAAAGACCACAATTTTTCATATCTCTGTTTGTATAAAAGTATGTTCACACCAATCTGTGTCTTCATACATGTACTTTGGATAATGATATTCACCACTTTTCACTATTATTGCTAACCCCCTGCCCCTCCCTTTCCCTCTCACCCCACTGCCTATCTATAGAGTTTGTCTATTCCTCCCATGTGCCCCCTCCCTACCCCACTATGAGTCAGTCACCTTATAACCGAGAAAACATTCACCATTTTTTTTTATTTGGCTAACTTCAATTGGCATTATCTTCTCCAACACCATCCATTTACCTACAAATGCCATGATTTTATTATCTTTTATTGCTGAGTAACATTCCAATGTGCATATATGCCACATTTTTTTTATCCACTCATCTATTGAAGGGCATCTAGTTTGGTTCCACAATCTAGCTATTGTGAATTGTGCTGCTATAAATATTGATGTGCCTGTGTCCCTTAAGTATGCTGTTTTTTATGACATTTGGGTATATACTGAGGAGAGGGATAACTGGGTCAAATGGTGATTCCATTCCCAGTTTTCCAAGGAATCTTTCCTACTGCTTTCCATATTGGCTTCACAATTTGCAGTCCCACCAGCAGTGTATGAGTGTGCCTTTTCCCCTACATCCTTGCCAACATTATTGTTGTTTGTCTTCATAATAGCTGCCATTCTGACTGGAGGCAGATGGTATCTTTTAATG
>NW_026694458.1:0-2341 GCF_021218885.2 Marmota monax | reverse complement strand
TTTGATGCCTTCACACTTAAGAAATTTTGGCTAACTTGTGCTTAGGAGTCTCTTTAAGGAAGCTTGGCAGTGCCAATATGTTGTAATGTTGGGACTACATTTTCTTCTAAGAGTTGCATAGTTTTTGATCTGATCTGATTCTTAGGTCTTTGATTGCTTTTGTACAGAGCAAGAGATAAAAATCAAGTTTCATTTTTCTACATATATATTTCCAGTTTTCCAGTAAAATTTGTTGAAAATGATATATTCCCACCATCATATATTCTTGGAGCTTTTGTCTAGTGTCAGATAACCATATTCATGTGGGTTTGTCTTCCTGTCTTCTATTCTATTGATCTTCATGTCTGTATTGATATCAGTATCATGCTGTTTCCATTAAAATAGCTCTGTAGTATAAATTGAGGTATGGTATTGTGATGTCTCAAGCATTATTCTTTTTGCTAAGGATTGCTTTAGTTATTCTTGGTCTCTTATTTTTCCAACTGAATTTGAGAATTGCTTTTTCTAGTTCTGTGAAGAATACTATTGGTACTGACAGGGATTGCATTCAATGTCTTTAATGCTTTTGTGAGTAAGGTCATTTTGATATAAATTCTGCCTATCTAAGAACATGGGGGGTATTTCCATCTTTTAAGGTCTTCTTTGATTCCTTTCTTTAGTGTTCTATCATTTTCATTGTAGGGTCCATCACATACTTTTTTAGATTAATACTCAAGTATTTTATTTTTTGAGGTTACTGTGAATGAAATAACTTTCCTAATTTCTTTTTCAACAGATTCATTATTGGAGTATGGAAAAGACATTGATTTTTGTGTTGACCTTGTATCCTGCTAATTTACTAAATTTGTTTATCAGCTCTAAAAATCTTTAGGTAGAGTATTTTGGGTCTTCTAAATATAAGATTATGTCATCAGCAAACAGGGATTATTTGAGCTCTTCTTTTCTTATTTGTATTCCTTTAATTTCCTCCTCTTGCCTGATTGCTCTGGCTAGTTTCAAGGACTATCCTGTTTCTATTCCTGGCTTCCATTGAGTTAATTGAGGATTTTCTATATTTATGTTCTAATTCCTTTTCATTTGACAATTTCCTCTGCAATTTCTCTCTTCTGAATTTTACTAAAATTCACAAGATGAACCCAAGCCTCACCTTTAACACTTTACTTATAAAATAACCGGATCATAACTCAAAGTTCAACCTTCAACATAAGACTAGAACACAATGCCACATTATTTACATAGAAGATATAAGATCTTTAAATAGTTGATTGAGGTTAAATGAGATCATAAGGATGGGGTTATTGTTTGAATCTTCAATGTCCCCTGAAAGCTCATGTTCTGAATGCTTAGTCCCCAAGTGAAAAAAAAAATAGGAAATAAGGTCTAGTTCTAGGAAATTGGTCATTGGGGTTGTGCTCTGGAAGGGTGTATTGGGATCCCAGGCCCTTTCTCTCTCTTTTCCAAACACCATGAAGTATACAGCTTTGCTCCACCACATACTCCCTGCTTTGATATTCTGGCGTGCCACTGTCCCAAAACAATGGGGCCAAGCAATAATGGACTTAGACCATAAACTAAAGTAAATGTTTCCTCAATTTATTTTTCTCAGAATTTTTTTTTCTGTAATAGAAACCTAACACAGAATCCTAAATCAGAATAATGGGTATCCTAGTAAAAAGAGACACCAGAGATATTTGTAAGACCATGTGAGGACACAGAAAAAAAGGAGGAGAGACCTCAGGAGAAAGCAATCTTTTAGGACCTTAATTTTAGACTTCTAGCCTTCAGAACTGTGAACTAATAAATTAATGTTATTAGAGACATAAAATCTAGAGAACTTTGTTATGGCAGTCACAGCAGACTATATATATTATAGATAGATAGAGATAGATAGATATAGATAGATATTGATATGTAAGATTTCACTGAAAGTTTTGTGGGGAGAAGTTATTAAGCAGTTGAGATGGGAGAAAACAGAAGAAATATCTTGGTATTTTTTTTTCGTCAGTTTCTCATTGGTCTCCTTACCTTCAAGGAGGCTATTTCCCCAAATACCTAGATTTGAGCACCCAATCTCTAGTCAGTGCATTACAGTCTCATGCCTTAAAATCTGACCTTTCATCAATGCCCAAAATAAAGGGTTAACTTGATGTAACATGAGCATGCAAAAAAAGATAAAAGAGGTACTTCATCAAGGAATCTGAGAAAGTTCACACAGAGTGTTTCCAATATAATACCTGAATATGTAAATAGATATGCCATTGGCAACCATGAGATTTGATTGTGGAAATATATCATTCATTATTCACTAGCAAAATTCATGAAATAACAGCAGTACTTTTTA
>NW_026694457.1:0-23147 GCF_021218885.2 Marmota monax | reverse complement strand
ACACCGAGCCTGGAGCTGCTGAATTCAGGCTCTCGTTCACCTGCGTCTTGCAGACAAACTACTGTGAGTCAGTACTAAACGATTCAGATCCCACTGAAACAACTTGTCGGCTTTTCCTGATCCTGCGGAGGTTAATACCAAATAAGCCTCCATAGGCAGTGGCCACAGGATTGAGACAGGGCTTGGGAGAGCCGGTGAGGACCCACCCATTGCATCGGTCACCTGGCAAAGGGAATGAACTGTCGCCATTCACATAGGATACCACCATGGTAGAGATCTGACATCACCAGAATGTGGTGGAGGAGATAACTGTATTGAAACCAGCAGCGGCAGGTGTGTAACCCCCTAGCCTTCCCTATCCACACAACATGGAAACCTGAAGGCCCCTCCCAGCTCTCCCGTGAGCGTGATAGTCAGACCGAGGGAACAGCGGCGTGGGACCCACAGCGCGGGACCCTCAGCTACTGCTCCCACCAGCGCTGACAACTGAGGTCTCTTGCACCAGCTACCGGGGGCGTGGTTACCGGAGGGCAAGCAAAATACGCTGAGGGTTTTCAGCTCCAAGCTCCACAACCTTAGGGTCTGAGGGAATGACAAACAGAGAGTGTGCCCATTGTTGAAGAAAATAGTGCTCCCAGAAGGAGACCTGGCATGTAGCCAGTATTGTGGTGAGCATCACCAATGAGCAGGGCCTGGCTGGAGGAAAAGTGGGGATTTGACTAGACACAAGAAAGGGCCCTAGGCAATCAGGATTGGAGACCCGCCCAGTCGGGGAGGAGGAGCTGCTTCACAGTGATTGGTTCCAGCGTAACGAGAGGAGAAGCTTGGCCCGGTGGGCACAACTCCACCTACTGGAAGAGAAGTTAATTGAACTCTAAGAGTGCACTTATTAATTTTTTTTAAATTATTTGGTTGTTGTTTTTTTAATTTTTTAAAACTTTTATTTTTATTTTTTTATTATTTTTTATTTTTTATTTTTATGATTATTTTTTCAATTTTTTTCTTTTTTTAATTTCTATTTTTTCTTTTGTCTATTCATTTCTTTTCAATTTCCTCATTCCTCTTTCCTTGAATTCTACCTGTTTACTCTTATTCTCTTTAGTGACTTCTTCCCTTCCCTTCTAATAATTTTCCTCCCAAGCATCACGACGCTGTTTATGTGTGATATACTAAATATGTATAGGTAAATGTTCCGAGGTGTTATATAGTGCTACCAAGTCCCTAGCTACCCCTAAATACTCCAGACCATTCTCCTGTTAATATCCCTCGTCAGTAGAGCAACCCTCCAAGGTTGCCAAGAGATACCAACCTCAATACCATCACATCATTCGACCTAAATATAAGTCCCAAGACCAAATTGCATACTGCTATATGCCATCAGAATCCGTACACAGTTTAGGAAATGAATGAATCTGCATTAAAGTGCAACAAAACTCATCATCTCTAGTCATAGTCTCCCATCACAAAAGAGAGACTCCAGAGACACACAAAACCAAATAAATTTATAAGAGTAAACAGTAAATCAGCAGTCAAACAGAACAAGAAGTAACATGAGCAGCATGAAAAAGCAAGGAAGAAAAGGAGTACAAACAATGCACGACAACCTAAATATACAGGAGGACCTAGAGGCATCAGAAAAATTGTCAAATAAAGAACTCAAGGAATACTTTAGACAGATGGAATGGAATCTTAAAGAGGACATGAGACAGCAAATTCAAACAATGAAAGAACACATTGAAAATGAATTACATAAACAGATAAAAGAAGCAAATAAGCATCTTTATCAGGAGATAGAGATTATTAAAAAAAAATCAATCAATAATTCTAGAAATGAAGGAAACTATAAACCAAATTAAAAACTCAATTGAGAGTATGACTAACAGAGTGGAGCAAGTAGAAGCCAGAACATCAGATAATGAAGACAAAATATATCATCTTGAAAAGAGTCTAGCCAACTCAGAAAGGCTGGTAAAAAGTCACGAGAAAAACATCCAAGAGATACGGGATAATATAAAAAAAAAACAAACTTAAGAGTCATTGGGATAGAGGAAGGTATAGAGGTTCAAACCAAGGGAACAAGCATCCTTTTGAATGAAATAAATATAGAAAACTTTCCAGATATAAAAAAGGAAATGGATGTACAAACTGTAGATACATAGAGGACACCGAGCATACAAAATCACAGTAGACCAACATCAAGACACATTGTATTGAAGATATCCAATATACAGAACAAAGAGAAAATATTAAAAGCTACAAGAGAAAGGAGGCAGATTACATTTAGGGTTAACCAATAAGGTTAACAACGGATTTTTCATCACAGATGCTGAAAGCGAGAAGATCCTGGAACAACGTATTTCAAACACTGAAAGACAATGGATGTCAACCAAGTATTCTGTATCCAGCAAAATTAAGCTTCAGGTACTACAACAAAATAAAAATCTTTCATGATAAACAAAAGTTAAAAGAATTTGCAGCCAGAAAACCAGCATTGCAAAGAATCTTGAGCAAAACACTACACAAGGAAGAAATGAAAAACAATAACCAAAACCAACAGTGGGAAGTACCTCAGTAAAGTGAGAGGGCAGGGGGAAAGCTAATCATGGAGAAACAAACCAAATTAAAATTAAAAAAAAAAAAAGATAAATAATCAAACATGGCTGGAAGTACAAACCATATATCAATAGTAACTCTAAACGTTAATGGCTTAAACTCACCAATAAAGCGACATAGGCTGGTAACATGGATTAAAAAAAAAAAACAAATCCAATAATATGCTGCCTCCAGGAGACACATCTGATTGGAAAAGACATACACATGCTGAAGGTGAAAGGTTGGGAAAAAACATACCATGCACACGGTCCTTGTAAGCAAGCAGGGGTGGCCATCCTCATATCGAATAAAATCGACTTCAAGACTAAGTTAACCAAAAGGGATAAGGAAGGACATTATATACTGTTAAAGGAACCATTAACCAACAAGACATAACAATTATCAATATTTATGCACCAAATAATGGTGCTGTGACATTCATAAAACAAACTCTCCTCAAGTTCAAGAATCAAATAGACCACAACACAATAATTATGGGTGACTTCAACACACCTCTCTCACCATTGGACAGATCCTCCAAACAAAAGTTTAATAAAGAAACTATAGAACTCAATATCACAATAAATAACCTAGACTTGACTGACATATATAGAATATATCAACCATCATCAACTGGATATACTTTTTCTCAGTAGCACATGGATCCTTCTCAAAAATAGACCATATATTATGCCATAGGGCAACCCTCAGTAAATATAAAGGGGTGGAGATGACACCATGCATTTTATCTGATCATAATGGAATGAAACTGGAAATCAATGATAAAAGAAGGAAGGAAAAATCCTACATCACATGGAAAATGAACAATATGTTACTGAATGATCAATGGGTTACAGAAGAAATAAAGGAGGAAATCAAAAAATTCTTAGAGATAAATGAAAATACAGACACAACATACTGGAATCTATGGGACACAATGAAAGCAGTTTTAAGAGGGAAATTCACTGCCTGGAGTTCATTCCTCAAAAAAAGAAAAAAACAACAACAAATAAATGAGCTCACACTTCATCTCAAAGCCCTAGAAAAGGAAGAGCAACACAACAGCAAATGTAGCAGAAGGCAAGAAATAATTAAAATCAGAGCGGAAATCAATGAAATTGAAACAGAAGAAACTATTGAAAAAATTGACAAAACTAAAAGTTGGTTCTTCAAAAATATAAATAAGATCGACAGACCCTTAGCCATGCTAACGAAGAGAAGAAGAGAGAGAACTCAAATTACTAACATACGGGATGAAAAAAGCAATATCACAACAGATGCTACAGAAACACAGAACACAATTAGAAATTATTTTGAAACCCTATATTCCAATAAAATAGAAGATAGTGAAGACATCGATAAATTTCTTAAGTCATATGATTTGCCCAGACTGAGTCAGGAGGATACACACAATTTGAACAGACCAATATCAATGTATGAAATAGAAGAAGCAATCAAAAGACTACCAACCAAGAAAAGCCCAGGACCGGATGGGTATAGAGCGGAGATTTACAAAACCTTCAAAGAAGAATTAATACCAATACTTTTCAAGTTATTTCAGGAAATACAAAAAGAGGGAGCTCTTCCAAATTCATTCTATGAGGCCAACATCACCCTGATTCCAAAACCAGACTAAGACACCTCAAAGAAAGAAAACTACAGACCAATATCTCTAATGAACCTAGATGCAAAAATCCTCAATAAATTCTGGGAAATCAGATACAAAAACACACACAAAAAAATTGTGCACCATGTTCAAGTAGGGTTCATTCCTGGGATGCAAGGATGGTTCAATATACGGAAATCAATAAATGTTATTCACCACATCAATAGACTTAAAGATAAGAACCATATGATCATCTCGATAGATGCAGAAAAAGCATTCGACAAAGTACAGCATCATTTTATGTTCAAAACACTAGAAAAACTAGGGATAACATGAACTTACCTCAACATTGTAAAAGCTATCTATGCTAACCCTCAGGCTAGCATCCTTCTTAATGGAGAAAAATTGAAGGCATTCCCTCTAAAATCTGGAACAAGACAGGGATGCCCTCTCTCACCACTTCTATTCAATATTGTTCTTGAAATACTGGCCAGAGCAATCAGACAGATGAAAAAAATTAAAGGCATAAAAATAGGAAAAGAAAAACTTAAATTATCACTATTTGCGTAAGACATGATTCTATACCTAGCAGACCCAAAAGGGGTCTACAAAGAAACTACTAGAACTAATAAATGAATTCAGCAAAGTGGCAGGATATAAAATCAACATGCATAAAGCAAAGGCATTCCTGTATATCAGCAACAAAACTTCTGAAATGGAAATGAGGAAAAGCACTCCATGCACAATATCCTCAAAAAATAAATAAATAAAATACTTGGGAATCAACCTAACAAAAAAGGTGAAAGATTTATACAATGAAAATTACAGAACCCTAAAGGGAGAAATAGAAGAAGATCTTAGAAGATGGAAAAATATACCCTGTCCAAAAATCATGGAATTTGCAGGGAAATGGATGTCACTAGTGCAGATTATGCTAAGTGAAGCTAGCCAATCCTTAAAAAAGATATGCCAAATGTCGTCTTTGATATAAGGAGAGCAACTAAGAACCGAATAGGGAGGAAGAGCATGAGAAGAAGCTCACCATTAAACAGGGAAGAGAGGGTGGGAGGGAAAGAGAGAGAGAAGGTAAATTGCATGGTAAAGGAAGGAGACCCTCATTGTTATACAAAATTACATATAAGAGGAAGTGAGGGGAAAGGGAAAAAAACAAGAGAGAGAAATGAATTACAGTAGATGGGGTAGAGAGAGAAGATGGGAGTGGAGGGGAAGGGAGAGGAGTGGGGATAGTAGAAGATAGGAAAGGCAGCAGAATACAACGTACACTAGTATGGCAGTATGTAAAAAAGTGGATGTGTAACCAATGTGAATCTGCAATATATCTATACGGGGTAAAAATGGGAATTCATAATCCGTTTGAATCAAATGTATGAAATATGATATGTCAAGAGCTTTGTAATGTTTTGAACAACTAATAAAAAAAGAAGAAAAAAAGAAAAAAAAATTAAAAAAAAGAAAATGCTATGCTTGAAGAAAATTAGAAGGCATAGGAAATCAGGGTTGGTCATGGCAAATAGCTATTTGATATCCTTATGAGTTTTAGACATTGCTGTTAAATGAATCAACACTGTCTTCCTCATAAGAATTTATGATTGTGTGAGGCTTACAAAAAGAATGAGATATGGAATAGGCAATTAACTATTTTTGTATATTCATTCTGTTATGATTGAGCCAGTCTTATTCGGTTCTAAAGTATCTACTCTAAATTTTGTGATTTATTACAATGTTTGATTGTAATATGTATGTATCAGAAAAAAAATGAATAAATAAATAAACTTTAAAACTTGAGGAGAATTTGTTACACAGCAATAGTTAACTAATATAAATACAAGGTCTTTAAAAATATTTAATCTGAAAATATATAATTTATGGAAGTCATAGTAATGAACAAAAAAGAGGTAATATAGATTATATTATCTACAATATGTGTTGTGCTCATAGTACAAACTGAGTGTTTAGAGAATAGTTTATAATAAAGCTGTGTGTTCAGTAAGAACTGTTTTACAAACTGCTTTGCTACATTTAAATTTCCATAGCACTATGTAAGACTAGCTGGTGCTCCACCTTTTTGTCAACACTTGAATTTTGTCAAATTTATGATTCCAGATCTTCTAGAGATGAGTCATGTGGATTTCTTTAGACTTTATTTTCATTTTTCTTTGTTGATAATATGTGCTGCAAATACTTTCTCCACCATTGGGCTTACTTCTTCACTTTCTTATTGACAACTCTTGGTGAAGAGAAATTCATAAATGGAAAGTGGCTATCAGTATTTTTTGTGACCTCAGTAAGAAATATTTTCCTAAATGAGGATATTTCCCTGTGTCACTTTTAAAAGACCTTTATAATGTTTTCACACATTGGGCATACAATATTCCAGAATTGAGTTTTGTATGAGATGTGAGACTGGAATCATATACCCTTTTTATCAATTTACACATATTATTTTATTGATATAACTATATACATTAATGAGATTTGTTGTTATATATTCAAATGTGCACACAGTAGAACAATATAATCTTGTCAATTCCATTTCCCAGTGCCTTCCCTTTCCCTTTGCTCCCCTTGCTCCTCTTCTTTTACTCTAATTGTGTCATTTCTATTTTTATGAGCTCTTCCCTTGACCCTTTATATTTCCTTTTTTCTTTTTTTCTCTCTGGCTTACACTTATGAGAGAAAGCAAGCATATGATCCATGACTTTCTGGGTATGGATTACTTTGCTTAATACAATTCTCTCAAGTTCCATTCATTTTCCTGCAAAGGACATCATTTCATTTTTCTTTAGGACTGAATAAAACACACAAGCATGCCTAGCTATTGAGAATTGTGTTCAGATGCTGATTTTAATTCTTTAGAATAAATACTGAGGAGAGGTATAACTGGATATCGTGTTTCCATTCCAAGGAGTCACCATACTGATTTCCAAAGTGATTTACTAATTTACAACTGCACTAACAATGTGTAAGTGTATCTTTTTCTCCACATCCTTTTCAGCATTTATTATAATTTGTATTCTTGATGGTTGACATTCTAACTGGTGTGAGATATAATCACAGTGATTTACACTTCTGTGATCGCTAAAGATGTTGAACATTCTTCATATATTTGTTGACCATTTGTATTTTTTCTTTTAAGAAATGTCTGTTTAGTTCCTTTGCCCATTTATTGATTAGGTTATTTGGAGGTTTTTGTGGTAAGTGTTTTGTTTATATGAAGGATATTAATTCACATTGGAACAGAACTTAGTGAAGATTTTTTTCTTTTGCTACTCAGAAACTTGTTAATTTGATGTCATCCCATTTATTAACTCTTGACATTATTTCCTTAACTGTAGGCCTGCACCTATGGAGTGTTGACCCTGTATTTTCTTCCAAAAGTTGCGTAGTTTTCAAGTCTTTGACCCATCTTGAGTTAACTTTTATACAGGGTGAGAGATAGGACTCATTCTTCTACTATGGATAACCAATTTCTCCAGCACCACTTGTTAGAAAGCCTGCCTTTTCTCCAGTGTATATTTTTCGGTGCCTTTGTGGGCCAGATGACTGTATTTGTGAGAGTTTGTCTGTTTGTCTTCGGTTCTATTCCATTGATCTGTGTTTGTTTTTTATTCCATGCAGTTTTTGTGACTATAGCTCTGCAGTATAATTTGGAATCAGCTTTTGTGATGCCTCCAGCATTGCTTCTTTTGCTTAGAATCCCCTTGGTTATTCTGGTCTTTTATTCTTGAGTATGAATTTTAGGACTGTTTTTACTAAGTCTGGGAAGAATGTCATTGGTATCTTGATGGAGATTGCATTAAATCTGAAGATGATTTTTGGAATTTGGGTCATTTTATCATTATTAGTTGTGCTTATCCATGATCATGAAAAATCTTTCTATTACTTTCTTCAGTGTTCTATAATTTTTGTTGGAGATGTCTTTCACCTCCTTAGTTTAGATTATTTCTACTTCTTTCTGAGGCAATGGTTGTTACTGGATGGCATCAGTACCAGCCTGGGGAGGAAAAGGCTAGGTTATAATTATTGGCATCAGATAAATATTGGTATCAGATCTGCCATTTTTAGGTTGGGAGCCATTTTTATCTAGGGACTCCTAAGTTTTGATTGAAGAGTCATTTTATTCAGGGTTCCCAGGCTGTGGTGTACTCAGCCTTCAGGTTATGTCTTTCTGTTTCCTTTTCTGAATGTGCCTGATAAAAGGTTAACCCTATCCAGCTCATGACACAACCCCTAGGCATGCTTGTGAAATTCCCCTTGAGGGCTATCAAGCTGCTCTGTGAATGCAGACAGGCTGCTACTTCCCTGAGAGGGACCCCCTCAAAGGGACAGCCTTGTCAGTTTGCT
This sequence comes from Marmota monax, assembly GCF_021218885.2. Taxonomy (NCBI): domain Eukaryota; kingdom Metazoa; phylum Chordata; class Mammalia; order Rodentia; family Sciuridae; genus Marmota; species Marmota monax. Next base: position 14,584 of record NW_026694457.1, on the reverse strand, counting down.
CCATGCTGCTGACAATACATTTGTTGCATGGGATTCCGGTGAGTGGTGTGGTCCTTGAAATTTGCGTTGTCTTTGTGATTGTCCTATATATAATGTTCACTGCTCCAGAAATATTTGAAATCAAATTGGTAGGAAAATGATTTTATTCAAAGCCAGTTTTGAAAGAAGATAAAATAAAACTATTATTTTAAAGGTTTCATCTTCAAAATCCCTGAAGATGAGCAGAACTTTAAAGGAGAAGAGGCAGTAGTTACAGCAAAGTGAGACAGTAGGTAGGCAGTGCGCATATATAGACATGATTAGCATGTGCTAGATGGGTGGGGGCAGAGTGCAATCTCCACTCCCAACTTCTTGGCATCCATCAGGTCTTTGGGGCTTGGTTTCACTCTCAACAGGAACAAGTTTCTCTTCATTTAGAGGGGCCCCAAATGTAGTCTAGTTCATGATTAGTTTACCTTGATACAGTATGTATTGTGTCAGAGCTTGAGGATCCTTTTTTTTAATGTCTAACAAGTGTGGGGGCCTTCCTATAGGTCAGGCAATTGTGTTCTATACAGCAGAGTATATGAGATGCACAGTCTGCAATTCTTCTAGACTGCACAACTCTATTAAACCACCTCTGTGAGCAGTATAATACTGTCTGTATTTGCTCAGTGATGTGGAGGAGGTGGGAGGGAAGCAATTGCAAAAGGTTAATGTGTTCATATTTGGACATTTTCAGACATCTGTTTTCTATGTTTTGTGCATTTTGTTTTTGCTGTGTATATAGTGTATATAATGGACACATAAGTCCCAATTTTGCAACATCTAGTCTCTAGATGTTAAAGAGGTTGCCAGGGTATGACCAAGTAGTTAGTAACATTAGAACCTTTTGTACATTTTTTGTTGAAATTCATAGGAAAGCTTGTCCTCTGTAAAAAGACTTTTGGATATGGATTTGTTCAACCATCTCTAAGTGTTACATATGCCTGTACTTGTCCAATGGACTGAAAATAGAAGGAAATGAGGAGGGAGAGGTTTAAGGACAAAATGGTGATGTTAGAAGATACCTCATATTTAACCATTGCTATGCATGCAATTTTATTTACCAGTGCTGTGTGAATAGTGGACAGGGTCTTATCTGGAATATCTAGTCCTTCTATATATTTAGAAGTGCTTGATATATTTAAAAGTAAAAGTAGTAGAATTGAAACTTTTTGTAAATAGCTTTTAAAAACTGATGAGAAATATTGTGCTTGGAAATGTTAAACCACCTCTTAATAGAATACTGTCTGTTGTACTTGTTGATTGGGTTGAGGGAGGTGGGAGGGAAGAAGTTGCAAAAGGTGTTTAACATTGTTAGAGTGTGCTAGAAAACTTCAGCTTACCCATTGCCTTGTACTGTGCATGTCATTTTACTTTGCTCTACTGAATATATTGTATTTATACTGGTCAAAGGAGTCCTAATTTTATAATATCTAGTCTCTAGATATTAAAGAGGTTGCCAATGTATGACAAAAGTAGAGTTAGTAAACTCACACATTTTGTACACTTTGTGTTAAAATTCATAGAAAGGCAGTCTTCTGAAAAGGACTTTTGGAAGTGAAATTGTAACATCATATCATGTGACACTCAGATGTGACACATGTGACAACAGGAGAAAGAAGTAGAAGAAATGAAGGATTCTAGGCCAGAATGATCCTACTTAGAAGACACTTTCAGATATAACTATTGTTACATGTGTGCAGTTTATTTAACACTACTATGTATATAGTGGACAAACTTAAGTCCTTATTTGAAACATCTAGACTTTCTAGATGTTTAGAAGTACACAAAGTATGTTAAAAGTAGAGGTAGTAAATAAAGCATTTTGTTATATATCTTTTTTAAAAAATTCATGAGGAAATAACTTTCTTTTGGAAATGGAATGATCAAAACACTTCTCTGAACAGTACATATTATATCTGAGCTGGTTCAGGGAGGAAGAAGGAAAAGAAAATATAAAGGGCTTTATACCAGTGTATTTTCTGTGAAGCAGAATTGACCATTGTCCCTTATATTTGTGGGTTTTGATTTACTATTCTGTGTAAATAGTGTATATAAAGGAGAAAGGAGTCCTAATTTACATCTAGTCTATCTAGATGCTAAAGAGGTTGCCAGTGTATGACAAAAGTAGAGTTAGTAAACTAACACACCGAGTACATGTTGTTAAATTCATAGGAAAGACTGTAATTAAAACCATTTAGAAAATGAAATTTGTTAAAAGTCATCTTTAAGCATTACAGATGCATATCCTGACCCATTGGTTGATAAGACTAGAAGGGGAAGGGTTCTAGGCCAGAATGTTACTGTTTGGAAGACACTTTCAAATTCTAGCATTTAGAAAAAGGGGTGGGGGGGAGTTTTGCTTCAAAATATAGCCTTTGTTAAGTAAGTGTTGCAGTTTATTCAGTGCTACTGTATGTATAGTTGGAAACTTAAGTCCTTATTGGGAACATCTAGTGTTTCTAGATGTTGAAAAGTGCACAACACATGGGAAAAGTAGAGAGCTAAAGTAATGCCCTTTAAGTATGTTTTGTTACTACTTAGGAATGGTTGCCATTTAGGGGAATGGAATTGTTGAACTTGATGTCTTGGAGGGTAGGTTGAAGGTTCACTGAGTCAGGGGTAGGGGAAGGAGAAAGTATGCATAGAGAAGTAATGGATGCCCTTTAGATTAGTTCAGATTGTCTAGCCATTGTTATATGTGCATTTTAGTTAATCTTGCTGGGTATTTAAAGGATAAGTCCTAATGCCCAAACTTTGCTAACAATAGCAAAATAATCCCTATATAAATGTCCTTTTGTTAGTTTTTAGAAAGAACTGTCTTCTGAGAGTGACCCTTGTTAATCCAGCTCTTGGAGCTAGGGATAGTCCTGAATTTAGTCACTGTAGTGGTGAAGAGGGAAAAGAGGAAGGGGGAGGGGAAGTGCTCTTTGCTAAAGTCTCCATATTTGGAAGACAGGTTTAGATTATAACCATATATCTATATGTACATTTTTCGTAAATTGTGTTTTTGTGCACAAAGTTCATACTTCATTTCACAATATCTAAGCTTTCTAGATGCTTGAGGTGACAGTGAATCATAAAAAGTAGTGCTAGTGAATTAGCCAACTTGTAAATATCTTTTTGTTATAATTGATAGAAAAGATGCATCTTGAACATGGAATTGTTTTATCTCTGGGCATTGTGTATCAGGACTTGTTCATTAGGCTGGCAGCAGAGGGGCACAGAGAAACACACAGAAAGATGGAAGCAAGTGTTCAAAGATTTACATTTTGATGTGAGCCACTGGTGTGTGTGCATCTTCTGGCTGTACTATAGGAATATTTTAATTCACTGGTAGCATGCATTCTTGCTAATATTTTAGTAGTAGAAATCTGTTAATGAAACAAGCTTGGTGTATTCTGTTGCTGTTTAATTTTAAATTGAGCATTAAGGGAATGAATTGTTTTAGTTGCAACTCTGTCAATATGTCTATCTAGAGGCCTGTTGCCATTTCTGTCTTCAGTGAAATTTTTGTCCCCAAGAAAGGATTACAGATTGAGTTGGTGTAGTGTATTCTTGGTTATCAAAAAATACTCATGTAGCTTTGGTATTTTGAATTGGTGAATATTCATGATGTGTGGAAAAGCATAATACACACCACAATCTCAATCACACAAAATGGGATATTGTGTGTATATATGCACACAACCTAGAGGGACATGTCCAACTAAGCTTCTTGTGACTGGATGTTTTTTTCTTCCTGTAATGTACAATTTACTTTTTAAAAAATATAAATTATTTTAAAAACCTGAAAAACAAAACAAAACAAAACAAATGCTGCTCTGCATGTGTTGAGTATCAGGGTACTGGATCCAAGCTATAAAATTATTTCTATACCTGCAGTAAGACAAAGGTCTAGAGCCTTCCTTAGGAGTATGAATAAGTGTTTCCTAGTGGGTCCTATGCAAGAAGGAATGTTCCATGTATGTAGCTGAAAGTGGCTACAGCCTAGTTACAGAGGTTTTTCAGGATCTACAGTCAAATTGAGGTCATAAGACCTGTATTGGAACATGGATGTATGTGTATCTCATCCAATTCCTGGCAGCTGAGAGATGCTGGAGCCAGGTCATGATGGGTAGCTCCTAGGTCCATAGCCAGTACCAAGGTCAGTGGGACTGTTTCCTGGATCATAGTCTTGTATGATCTCTTGCTGGGTTCCTTGGCAGATGATGGTAGTGGCAAACCAAGAATGAATAGGGCTATGGGATGGGGCTTTCTCCAGGTCTGTAGAGAGACCTAGTCAGTAATCCTGTGGTCATTTGGGCATAGGCTTGACTTCTCGAAATAACCCCTTTATTTTTTGTCTTGAACTCAAAACCACCTTGGTCCCAAAGCTCCCACAAAGGCACTTTTATCCTTGAATTACTTCAAATTAATATTGGTGAGGGGAGATACATATCAGGGAACCTGCTACTGTACCATCTTGGTGCAATCCTGATGACTACATTTTCAAAGCATAAATCTCAAATGAAAATATACTTTATATATCTATATGTAATGTACTATGTAGTATAATATGTTATGTAATATAAATATATATAAAAGTATTATATATAATATGTCATTAAAATGTGACAAAAAATTAGCAATAATTTGTTTAAAATCACTCAAAATATATGTTTATGTTTTTCTATCAGGCCTTTCATTGATGTGCAAAGAAACCAGAGTTAGGTAGAAGTGGATATTTTATTATACATAAACATTTTCTTGTCATTCTAGTTCAGATACACACAGATATACTTAGTAAACTGATTCCTAGAAATCACATTTCTATGTCTTTACAAAGTCCCTCAATTTCAAAGATTAACTAGAAACTTCCACATCAGGTTATTAACAGAAATTTAGACTACAACTTTTGTAAAAATGAATATGGTTAATGAGACAAAGGGAAAGGGGTAGAAAGACAGAACTGTAAAACATTTAATTTTGTATGGATGGGTTGTCTTGTGTATGTAAAGATGATGCAACAAGTGTGTCTAAGAAATATCCAAAGATCAAAAGAAAATACTTGAAAAATTTAATTCTTGCAAACATCAATGATTATTTTCACATCATTTGCAATGTGGCACAGTATACTTGAGCTATAGTATCAACTGTCAAGTAGGATATTGCTTATACTTTAGACAATTTGTATTCACTGTAGATTTCATCTCCAATTACCTTCTATAACATATTCCACCTGCTATATTCTGACTTATTTGCTAATTGTTTCTGTTCTGAGTTAATTCTTCATAGTAAAGTATATGTTGTTCCAAACAAAAAACAGCATTTTACTGTTCTTATTACCTTAAAAAATGAATATAATCATGCTCAGAAAAATCTAAATAATTACAAATAGATTGATAATTTGATAGCGATATCTTAAAGCCTTTAAAGACCATAAAACCCACATGCTAATCTGAAAATAAAAGGTTTAAAATATATTATTCTAGGCAAAAAAGCATTAATTAATAGGAAGAAATAATTCCATTCAAATTATTCCCCTTATGTGCAAAGCTAACTCACAGCTATATCAATTATACTTATGCTATATTCGTAGCCTAATTTATTGATATCATGGTCATTTTTCCAGTTAATAAAGATAAATAAAAATTAACAATGATTTTTGGTGCCTCTTGACTTCACACAGTATATCTAAGCTCTCAGCAGGTACTGAAAGTTTTGTGTTCAAATTCATCCAGAATCTAACTACTTCTCATATCTCCACCACCATCACCCTTGCCTGCATTACCTTCAATTCTTACCCAAATGATTAAGGGCATTCTAACTGATTCTCTATTCTCCACATGGAATTTAATGTGATTGTTTAAATATAGGAGTTATATCAAGTCAGTTCTTTGTTCAAATGCCTCAAAGTCATCCAATATCATGCACAGTACCCAAATCCTTAAAATTATTAAGATTCCTGTGTCATGGCAATAGCCTAGATTCAAATCTCCTCACTTAAAAAAAAGTCAATCAATAAAAACAACCTGAATATAAAATAATGATAACAAGAGGTTGGGCAGTTGGAAGCCAGTGGCTAGAGGGAGCCTGGATTTGATCAGTATGCATGCATTGAAAAATCACACTAAATCCCATGAATATGTACAATTACTATATGTTAATCAAAAGAATTAATAAAAAAATTCCCTTTAATCTAAGCCTTATGAAAGAAAATAAAAAAAATACAAAGTTATGATTTCTTTTTAAAAATATTTATTTTTAGTTGTAGGTGGACACATATTTTTATTTTATTTTTATGTGGTGCTGAGAATTGAACCCAGAGCCTCATTAGTACGAGGTAAGCACTCTACATCTGAGCCACATTCCCAGCCCCTAAAGTCATAATTTCTTAGTGGAAGAAATCTGACCAGAAAAGAAAAATGAAAAAAAGCAAAATAGAAATGCAAAGTAAAATGTAATGATATACAATTTTAACAAAGATCAAAGTGTTTGACAATGCACCATATTAGCTTAAGGGTGGTGTAATACAGGAGGGGATATAAATCGACTCAATTTCTAAGGGGCAATTTAGCAATAACTATCAAAAATGAAAATGTTCATATACTTTGAACTAGCAATTCAACTTCCCAGAATTTGTTCTTTAGATGTGTTTGCATATGTCAAAAATCATAATTTACCATGATATTGATTTAAGTATTGAAACTCAAACTAAATGACCTCAGGGAACTTTATAGTTTAATTTCCAGTACATGGAAAATATTAAAACAAATACAGTAGCTATTCATTCACCTTAACCATTTACATGCACACTAACACAAAAATCACTTATAAACACACACATGTAAATACACATAAACAGCTATATTTATTTGAAACAAAAACTGATTAAATAGATGAGTAAATTCCAAGATTTTCTAACTGATGTCCTGTGCCATAAGCCCACTTGTTCCATCTGGTAATTTCCATAAACTAAATTCAAGAAGTTTTCCCAAGTACTTTGACTTACCCCATTTAAAGGTCTCAATTTGTTTCTATCAAAGAAAAAAAATCATTCCAATTTAACTATCTTCTCCCTGACCAATTCATCTTACTCTTTTCTTTTTACATATCTTGCAATATATAGATATTTTTGTACTTAAGTAATTTTAAGAATCAGGTTATAAAACTTTGATTGTCTCTTTGAATATAATTAATAGAGATTTTTGGTTGCTCAAAGCCTTGTTATGAACTTCACACAATTAAGTGTAAAAATAAATGACACAAGACTTGGATTTGTTCCTAGTATGACCACAAAATAAATAAGCTGAGTACCCTCTGACTCTCACAAGTGGTGTCCCAGGCATAAATATCTTTAGAATCTCCTCTTGAGACCTTGTTTTGTCTATTTTTTTCTTTCTCCAAAAGTATTGATTTTTTATTTTTTGTATTATTTTGGGGAATTTTTGCAAAGTTTAAATAATTTTTGTGCAGAGCTTTGTATTGCTCACTAAAAGAGAAATAAAACAAGAATTTAAAAGAAAGGACACAGCCTTAGCCTTGGAAATTTAATGCAATGTGGATCCTCACCTAGAGAAATTTTGAAAACCTTAACAATGATAAGTTTAAAGTGAAGCCTTGGGGCATATAGAAGTTGCCTGTGTTGACCTGAGAAATATGAAACAGAGAAAGACAACAGAAACAGAAAAGAGTTTTAAGAACAGGATGAAAGTTAGAGTCCCTTCAAAGGAGCAACAGATTGTTATACAGTAGGACAGTTGAGACCATTGGCAACAACTGGAAACAGAAGTCAGGGTGACTAAATATCCATCCAGGTAGAATAGCATGTCCAAAGACCATAAGTTTCATAAATGAAAAATAGAATTGGTATATCTTCAAACAAAATATAAATCATAAGACTGGAAACCAGTAAACCCTCACTTAAAAGAGATTCTGAAGAATATAGTTTAATTGGAAGAAAAGGGGGAAATTGTGAGTTTTAAGAATAGATAAATATCAAAAAAACATAGTCAATGACTGAAAAATTTAAATAAAATTTGTATAAAATATTATTAAATTTGTTGGTACTAAAAAGGAATACATATTTTTATAGCATATGAAACAAATTGAGTTTCTACAGTGTTAAAGTGTTTTAAAGTCTTCCTACTGATAAAAGATGCAACTCATAATTTCAGGCTAAAAGATAAAAGAAGAAAGCAGAACACAAAATTTCCAGAATAACAGGAGGAAAAAGAACAGAATGATAAAACATATTGAAATTTACAGGTATGAAGAGAAAGTGATTATAAACATAGAAAAATTGATCACACAAATTAGCATTTGCTACAAATAAATTCAAAGGCATAATAATAAGACAATAAGCCACAGTTAAAAGATAAAGTTTACCAGACTGTATTTTTCAAAAAAACATGATAATAATGGGTTACCAACAATTATTACGAACTTTAATAAAGCATAAATAGGAAAACAAAAATGGAAAAGTTGACAAAGAAAAAATTCACAAAGGAAAACAGTTGACTAATAAATGAGTGTATACCCACCTTCCCAAAATCAAAATTATTTAAATTAAAATAACATTAAAATATGATTTAATGTCCATCGCTTTAGCAAACTTTAAAAGTAATGGGAGTGAGTACTCTATCCTTCTAATCTCTTTCTCCATTATTTTCTGTGGTGACTAAAAGTAGTTTTTTATTATATACTAAGCACTTAAAAATCAAAAAGTTAGTCTGACACTTTTGTAATTATGAATGCATAAATTTACAACATGCATATAGTTTTCTCAAGCTAAAGAGAATCTCTCTTCTCAAACCCTATCATTTCTTCATTGAAAACTTTCAAAGTATTCTAGCTTTTTGAAATTCACAGCATATAACTATTATTGATAGTCACCTGCTATGTGATAGTACACCAGAACACCTTGCTCCTGTTTAACTTAGTATTGATTCATCAACTTTCTTCATCTCTACCTCCCCACTACCCTCCCAGACTCTGGCAATCACCATTCTATCATCAACTTCTGTAAGTTCAACTTTTTTAGATTCCACACATGAGTGAGATCAGGAAGTACCTGTCTTTCTATACCTGGCTCATTTCCCTTTTCTAATTCCATCCATGTTGCATATGACAAGACTTCATCATTTTCTTTAGTTGAATAGTATTCTGATGTTTATAGGTACCACTTCATCCATTCATGAGTTGATAGACACTAGTTATTTCCATTTCTGTAATAGTGTTGAAATAAACATGGGGGTGCAGGAGTCTCTTCAACATAGATTTATTTCCCTTGGATATATCCCAGGAGTGGGATTGCTGGCTTTTATGGTTGTTCTATTTTTACTTTTATGAAGAAATTTCAACACTCTTCCAAAATGGATGTACTAATTTACATTCTCACCAACAATGAGAATGGATTCCCTTTTCCCCACATATTTGCCAGGGCTTGTTATCTTTAGTTGTTTTGATATTGGTTATTCTTGCTGAGGTGAGGTGATGTCTCATTGTGGTTTTGATTTGTGTTTCCCTGATGACTAGCAATGTTGAATAATTTTCATATACCTGTTGGACATTTGTGTATATTTTGAGAAATGTCTATTTAAGACTACTGCTAATTTTTTAATATTTTTAAATTTTGCTATTGAGATTTTGGAATTCCTTACATATTCTGCATATGGACCCTTTGTCAGATATATAAGTTCAAACATTTCTCCCATTCTATAGGTGTCTCTTCACTCTGTTGTTTCCTTTGCCAGGCAGAAACTTTTTGGATTTTATAATCCCATTTGCTTATTTTCACTTTTGTTTCCTGTGATTTGGGATTTTATCCAAAAGATTTTCAACATCCCTATGTTTTCTTCTTGTAGTTTCATGTCTTATATTTAAGTCTTTAATCTACTTTGAGTTGATTTTTATATCAGGTGAGACAGAGGGATTTAATTTCATTTTCTTCATTTGAAGATACAGTTTTCCCAGAATCATTTATTGAAAAACTACCCTCTAGCACATGCTCTTAACAGCTTTATCAACAACCAGTTGACTAGAGATGAATGGGTTTACTTCCATGCATAGAATTTATTCTCTAGCCCAATTAAACAGTGGAATGAAGAGGCTGTTTCCTAATGGAACTTTTTATCAATACAAGAATAATCTGAGCCAGGCATAGTGGCATCCACTTGTAATCCCAGCAACTCAGGAGACTGAGGCAGAAGGATCACAAGTTCAAGGCCAGCCTCAACAATTTAGTAACATCCTAAGGAATTCAGCAAGATCTCCTATTAAAATTAAATAAATAAATAAATAAATGGGCAAGAGACTGACTGGGATGCAGCTTAGTGAAAAAGTGCCTCTGGGCTCAATCCCCAGTATGGGGGTGGGGTGGGAATAATCTGACAGGACAGATCAATGTATAAATTATAAATAAGTCAATGTGTGCTATAATGATTATCAGCGTGATATGGAGCTTTTATGTACTGAGACATAATATACCCCTAGGAGGGTTTTGAAAACCTTATTTTCCTTTTCAACAGTTAACTTTGTCAATTGTAAAATGTGTGAATCATCTGCAAGTCATGAGCTTGCTTCCCTCTGGGACATCTTATTATGAACAGTTCTTTAAATGCTGCTTGTTATCTAGCCTGCCTTGTGGAGGCAGAGTTTTTTAATTGCCAGAGTTTCGCTAATAACATCAGGGAATTTTTAGAAAAGTTATAACTTCTGGGAACTATTTTAATAAGAAATTTGGTGTGGGTTGCAGCATTATTTATCTCTTCAAAGAAAATAATCCAAATAATGAAAACAATTAAATATTACAGCCTTGTGGCTGTAAATGTGGACCCATTTAACTTGTAGCACATAATTGTATAATACACAGTTGCCTACTTACTTTCTTAATGAGATCCCATGCCATGTACCATAATGTACTACAGTGTTCTACTCCCCAATAGACAGTTTCCAATGTAACTACTTGCACAGACACTGCTAGGCTCTGGCTCTCCACACAAAATCCATGACCATTGTCAGTGCATCACAGTGCACTAATGTTTCAGGAAACAAAAGCTTTTGATGCAATTGGTCTCTGCAGTGGTCTATGGCTGCTGAGAACAGGTCTTATAAGTGCCTTCAGATTTAAACAAATTCGTTTTTCTCCTGTCCCAAAGACAACTTCCAACCTCACAAATTTAAGATTGTCTTTTTCACTACTGTTAAATAATCTGGGAAAAACTGCTGAATTTTAAAATTACTTGATTTCATATTCAATTTTCTGTAGAATCTCCAGATTTAAAGTTAAAGCTTAGAGAGCAGCATTTATAATCAGAATGTTGAGGTTTGTAATCCCAGCCCAGTCCTCATTGACAAAATAACTTTAAGATAGTTGCTTAATATCTCCAATTTCTTGTTTTTCACTATGACTCACATCCTGAGCGCTATGAATCAGGATCACTCTGCGTGGTTTGGGCGGAGATGAAAAGACCACAGACATGGAAGTACCTTCTTCTCTAACTGGAGTTGGGATGGATTTGCGACTTCAGGGTCCTCTTCTATGAAGGAAGGCAAGAGAACAAGAGAGCGAGTGTACCTGGAACTTCTCTATGTATTAGGGAAAAGACATTTGATAGAATATTCCATGCAAATAAGGCAGGGGATAATGTTACAGAAAAGGGGGGTTGTCCAGTCCCAATGGGTAACACTCAAACCCAGAGATGAAGCATTTCCTTGCCCAGCAAAGGTAAGGCCCACTTGCTTCTCGCACAGCTTGTGGCATGCGCTGCCAGTTCAATACCTTCATCACTCAAGGCTGATGGGAATGGTGCTTAGCTCATGTGCAGGGCGGCCCCTTACATTTCACTACTGTAAATTTAACAAAATAACATATTTAGTTGAGAATGGTCTAGATAGATAAAACACTGATACTAATATAATAAGCACAAATAGTATCTTTTTATATTATCATATGCTATGGATTGAATGTATGTCCTCCCACCCCAAAATTCACATTAGAACCTAAGGCACAATGTTATAGTATTAAGAGATGTGTCCTTTTGGGGGGTTAATAAAGTAATGAGGGTGGAGTCCTCTGGAATGACCTTAGTGACCAGAGTTCTGAGACCTTTTTTGCCCTTCCATCTTTCTGCCATGTGAGGACACACATTTGTCTCCTCTGGAGTGACATTTTGCAAGCAGAGGGCAGCCCTCATCCACATCAAACTTTACAGTGTCTTGATCTTGGATTTCCCATCCTTCAGAAACAGGAGAAGGAAAAACAATGCACTTATTTTCAATTACCCAGTCTCAAAAGATTTTGTTATAGAAACACAAATGAACAGAGAAGGAAATTGGTGCCAAGAGGGGGGTATTGCTATAGCAAAGAGCTAAAATTTTGGGATAGCTTTGAAACAGGGTAGGGGGTTAAGGCTGGAATGTTTTTGAGATACATGTAGCAAGAAGTGAGACTGACAGTAATAGCAATTAAAGGCAATTCCAGTGAGGACTCAGGCTCAGAAGAGAAGAGTTGTAGGGAAATCCTCTCTTCTCAGAGACTACTTAAGTGGTTATGAACAGGATGGTGATAGAAATATGAACAATAAATCCTATCATGATGATGTTTCAGGCAGAAATGAGAAATATATTACCGGGAACTGAAGTCTATCCTTGTTAGAATCTAACAAAGAGATTGACTAAATTTTGTCCTTGTCATAGTCTTTTGTGAAAGACAGAATTAAGAGACTCAGACATCACATAAACCTTAATAATATTTTAATAAAACATTATCAGAATTTTAACAAAAATATTTATGTGAACAATGCAGAGCACTTTGTATTTTAGAAAATACCTTTATCTTAGTATTTCCAGAAATCTTGTGAGAAAGGATTCTCCCCATTTATTTAAAAACTAAAAATAAAGTCCAGAAAACAAGGAGCTTATCTGAGATTATGCAGATAGTTATTAGTAGAATCATATTTCAAATCCAATTGTTTTTTTTTTAAGTATTGTATTTATATATTTAAGGTACACAAATTTGTCATGGGTAAATGGGGACCGGAAGCTTCAAGTCTCATCTCTTGTGTTCCAACAAAAGAAAATGTAAAGTCAGACACAAAAAGCCAAGCAAGAGAATTTTATTTTAAGTGAAGTAAGTTTCAGGCAACAACAAAAACACTCACAAGAGAGAGTGAATTGTATCCAAGTGGAGGAAACATAATACTTCTACCAAATTTATTACTGTTTTGATGTTTGCCAGGAAAATGGGGGTCCACCTTCTGTAATCATCACCATCCTGACACTTAACTTCTCCTTCATGTTGAACAGGGTTGTTTTTGTCCTTTTAGTAACTGTTATGATGGCCATCCCATTCAGGGGGACTTCATCCACAAGTCCAACCTAAGTTAACGTGAGTGCTGGAGTTGACCACCAGGCAAACTTTATCATAGTGCCCCTGTGCTACTAATGAAATTTCCCTTCAGGTATACATTAAGAAACTCATAGCTATAAATCCTTATTTTACAATGATCTCAGTAGAATTATCCCCACAAACCTTTTCTTCTTGACATATTTTTAATTGACCTTGTTTCCACCTGTTTATTTCCAGGGTTAGTACACCTGTTGTTTTTCTACAATTTACTTGATTATTCATTGGTCTTAAAGAGAATTAAAAAAAATGACCCTACTATGTTACTGGTTTTTATTCCATTATTCATTACTAAATCTAACTAAAAACATAAGTTACATATAAAATGGTAAAACGGTACTAAAATGGTTATTATACTGAAGCCAATTCTAAATATTCAATCCCAGTATGATCCAAGACCATGTCCCCCTGGCTATGGAAGGAAATCAAACATATAGGACAAAAGATCCCTGAATATTTGTAATCCCCTGCTCATTATGTTCACTAAGTATTCACTTCAATAGATGTCTTCAGAGGCTTTTCATGGCATCCTGGAGTCCAGGATCTTAATTTTGTCCATGTATCTTAATTTTGCCAAAGATAAAAGAGCCAAAGTGGTTATGATTCTGAGTAGAAGTGTTAATGAGTTAGAGATCAATTCTGTATGCCTTATTCATTACCTGTGAAACAGACTGAAATTAAGGTCCCCTCTAAAATTGAGGGTCACTTCCTCATATTGAAAGTGAAGGCGAAATGGGCTGGCTCCTGGCCTGGGGGAATGGAGGGAAGCTAAGAACAGAGATTTCTCCCTGTTCTATCCTGCCTAATACAGGCTAACTAAATCTGCATGTGTACACTTCCTACCTTTCATCTCATTTTGCCACCTCTTCTCTTTCAAAACCTTTCCTCCCCCTGCCAGAAACTCCCCAAAAATAGAAAATTGAAACACCAAAAAAAAATGTTTCTTCTATTTTCCTTCAAAGACAGCTTTGAATAAAACCTGTTTTCCTAACAATTTGACTACAAATATTTGTGGATGAATGCAATGGAGCCTCGCCTCTTCTCCCAGGGTGGAGTAGTATGTCAGTTAACACCTGGACCTGTGAAATATAAGAGTCTGTGATGATTGATTAACTATTGGCTGTGTGCTCCAGAGCCACATTTCTCTATGTTGTGTGATACTTGGGAAAG
>NW_026694456.1:0-30976 GCF_021218885.2 Marmota monax | reverse complement strand
GAGGAGAATTTGTTACACAGCAATAGTTAACTAATATAAATACAAGGTCTTTAAAAAATTTAATCTGAAAATCTATAATTCAGGGAAGTCATAGTAATGAACAAAAAAGAGGTAATACAGTTATATGTTCTACAATATTGTTGTGCTCATAGTACAAACTGAGTGTTTAGAGAATGTTTATAATAAAGGCGTGTGTGTTCAGTAAGAACTGTTTTACAAACTGCTTTGCTACATTTAAATTTCCATAGCACTATGTAAGGCTAGCTGGTGCTCCACCTCTTTGTCAACACTTGAATTTTGTCAAATTTATGATTCCAGATCTTCTAGAGATGAGTAATGAGGATTTCTTTAGACTTTATTTTCATTTTCTTTGTGATATATGTGCTGCAAATACTTTTTCCCACCATTGGCTTGTTTCTTCACTTTCTTAGTGACAATCTTGGTGAAGAGAAATCATAAATGGAAAGTGGCTATCAGTATTTTCTGTGACCTCAGTAAGAAATATTTTCCTAAATATTTTCCTAATGAGGATACTTCCCTGTGTCACTTTTAAAAGACCTTATAATGCTTTAACACATTGAGGCATACAATATTCCAGAATTGAGTTTTGTATGAGATGTGAGACTGGAATCATATACCCTTTTTATCAATTTAACATATTAATTATTGATATAACTATATCACTAATGAGATTTGTTGTTATATATTCAAATGTGCACATTTGAACAATATAATCTTGTCAATTCCATTCCCAGTGCCTCTCCTTCCCTTCGCTTCCCTTGCTCCTCTTCTTTTACTCTAATTGTGTCTTTCTATTTTTATGAGCTCCTCCCTTGACCATTATTATTTCCTTTTATTTTTTCTCTCTGGCTTCCACTTATGAGAGAAAGCAAGAATATGATCCATGACTTCCTGGGTATGGTTTACTTTGCTTAATACAATGCTCTCAAGTTCCATTCATTTTCTTGCAAAAGGACATCATTTCATTGTCTTTAGGACTGAATAAAACACACAAGCATGCCTAGCATTGAGAATGTGTGTTCAGATGCTGACTTTAATTCTTTAGAATAAATATTGAGGAGAGGTATAACTGGATATCATGTTTCCATTCCAAGGAGTCACCATACTGATTTCCAAAGTGATTTACTAATTACAACTCCATAATAATGTGTAAGTGTATCTTTTTCTCCACATCCTTTCCAGCATTATTATAATTTGTATTCTTGATGGTTGCCATTTCTAACTGGGGTGAGATATAATCACAGTATAGTTTTGATTACACTTCTGTGATTGCTAAAGATGTTGAACATTCTTCATATATTTGTGACCATTTGTATTTTTTCTTTTAAGAAGTGTCTGTTCACCCTAGCACAAGAGTTAAAACAAGAATCAACAAATGGGAACTTACTCAAACTAAAAAGTTTTTTTTTTTTTCTCAGCAAGAGAAACAATAAGAGAGGTAAATAGGGAGCCTACATCCTGGGAACAAATCTTACTCCTCACACTTCAGATAGAGCCCTAATATCCAGAGTATACAAAGAACTCAAAAAATTAAACAATAAGATAACAAATAACCCAATCAACAAATGGGCCAAGGACCTGAAACAGACACTTCTCAGAGGAGGACATACAATCAATCAACAAGTACATGAAAAAATGCTCACCATCTCTAGCAGTCAGAGAAATGCAAATCAAAACCACCCTAAGATACCATCTCACTCCAGTAAGATTGGCAGCCATTATGAAGTCAAACAACAACAAGTGCTGGCGAGGATGTGGGGGAAAAGGGTACTCTTGTACATTGCTGGTGGGACTGCAAATTGGTGCGGCCAATTTGGAAAGCAGTATGGAGATTCCTGGGAAAGCTGGGAATGGAACGACCATTTGACCCAGCTATTGCCCTTCTCGGACTATTCCCTGAAGACCTTAAAAGAGCAGTACTACAGGGATACTGCTACATCGATGTTCATAGCAGCACAATTCACAATAGCTAGACTGTGGAACCAACCCAGATGCCCTTCAATAGATGAATGGATAAAAAAAAATGTGGCATTTATACACAATGGAGTACTACGCAGCACTAAAAAATGACAAAATCATAGAATTTGCAGGGAAATGGATGGCACTAGAGCAGATTATGCTAAGTGAAGCTAGCCAATCCCTAAAAAACAATGACCAAATGTCTTCTTTGATATAATGAGAGCAACTAAGAACAGAGCAGGGAGGAAGAGCAGGAAGAAAAGATTAACATTAAACAGAGACATGAGGTGGGATGGAAAGGGAGAGAAAAGGGAAATTGCATGGATAATGGAGGGAGACCCTCATTGTTATACAAAATTACATATAAGAGGTTGTGAGGGGAATGGGAAAATAAACAAGGAGAGAAATGAATTACAGTGGATGGGGTAGAGAGAGAAGATGGGAGGGGAGGGAGGGGGGATGGTAGAGGATAGGAAAGGTAGCAGAATACAACAGTTACTAATAGGGCATTATGTAAAAATGTGGATGTGTAACCGATGTGATTCTGCAATCTGTATTTGGGGTAAAATGGGAGTTCATAACCAACTTGAATCTAATGTATGAAATATGATATGTCAAGAGCTTTATAATGTTTTGAACAACCAAGAAAAATAAATAAATAAAACCATAACAAAAAGAAGTGTCTGTTTAGTTCCTTTGCCCATTTATTGATTAGGTTATTTGGAGGTTTTGTCGGTAAGTGTTTTGTTATATGAAGGATATTAATTCGCATTGAGACAGAACTTAGTAAAGATTTTTTCTTTTGCTATCAGAAACTTGTTAATTTGATGTCATCCCATATTAACTCTAACATTATTTCCTTAACTATAGGCCTGCACCTACAGAGTGTTGACCCTGTATTTTCTTCCAAAAGTTGCATAGTTTTTAAGTCTTTGACACCATCTTGAGTTAATTTTATTACAGGGTGAGAGATAGGACTCGTCTTTACTATGATAACCAATTTCTCCAACACCACTTGTTAGAAAGCCTGCTTTTCTCCAGTGTATATTTTTCGGTGCCTTTGTGGGCCAGATGGACTGTATTTGAGAGAGTTTGTCTGTGTGTCTTCAGTTCTATTCATTGATCTGTGTTTGTTTTTTATCCATGAAGTTTTTGGACTATAGCTCTGTAGTATAATTTGGAATCAGCTTTTGTGATACCCCAGCATTGCTTCATTTGCTTAGAAATCCCCTTGAGTATTCTTGGTCTTTTATTCTTGAGCATGAATTTTAGGACGTGTTTTTACTAAGTTTGGGAAGAATGTCCTATTGGTATCTTGATGGCGATATTGCCATTAAATCTGTAGATGATTTTTGGAATGTTGGTGTCATTTTAGCATATATAGTTGTGCCTATCCATGATCACGAAAAAGCTTTACATTTCTTTCTTCAGGGTGTCTATAATTTTATTGGAGAGGTCTTTTTACCACCTTAGTTTAGTGTTATTTCTACGTCTTTCTGAGGCAATGGTGTTACTGGATTGGCATCAGTTACAGGCTCTGGGAGGAAAAGGATAGGTTATACTTATTGGCATCAGATCAAGATTGGTATCAGATCTGCCATTTTTAGGTTGGGGGAGCCATTTTTATCGTGGGACTCCTAAGTTTTGATTGAAGGAGTCATTTTAGTCAGCGGATCCCAGGCTGTGGTGTCCTCAGCCCTCAGGTATAGCCTTTCTGTTTGCTTTTCTGAATGTAGCCGGAATAAAAGCGTTTTAAACCCTCACTCCCAAGCTCATGACCCAGCCCTAGGCATGCTTGTGAACAGCCCCTCTGAGCGTCTAATCAAGCTCTGCTCGGTGAGGGCCGACAGGCGCTTACGCCCCTGAGAGGGACCCCACTCAAAGGGACGAGCCTTGTGCAGTTTGCTCCATTGTGCTGACCAATTACATCTGTTGCATGGGATTCCGGTGAAGCTGGTGTGGTACTTGAAATTTGCCTGTGGACTTGTGAGTGTCCTATATAGAATGTTCACTTGCTCTCAGAAATATTTGAAATCAAATTGGTAGGAAAAATGATTTTATTCCAACGCCAGTTTTGAAAGAAGGCAAAATATAAACGATTATTTAAAGGTTTGCATCTTCAAAAAAATCCCTGACGATGAGGCAGAAATCTGTAAAGCTAGAAGAGGCAGTAGTTACAGCAAAGCTGAGACCGATAAGGTAGGCAGTGTGCATATGTAGGATCATGATGAGCATGTGCTAGATAGGATGGGGGCAGAGTGCAATCTCCACTCCCAACTGCTATGGCATCCATCCAGGTCTTTGGGGCTTGGTTTCACTCTCAACAGGGAATCTAAGTTTCTAGTCATTTAGAGGGACCCCAAAATTTAGTCTAGTTCATGGACTAAGTTTACCTTGATACAGTATGTATTGTGTCAGAAGCTTTGAGGATCCTTTTTTTTTCAATGTCTAAACAAGTGTGGGGGTCTTCCGATAGGTCAAGGCAATTGTGCTCTATACAGCAGGGAGATGTGAGATGCCCAGTCTGCCAATTGTTCTAGACTGACACAAACTCTGTGCATACTCCAAAAGGATATGGGAAAAATCTAGGAATGCGTCCCCTCATCAGGGTGGTGTACTCAGACTTCAGGGTATTTCTTTCTGGTTGGCCCTAGGAGGTATGGGTGTCCATGAGTGGGGCCAGAGGGCCCATAGCCCACATCCTACCTGAGCGATACTGTGGTCATCAGTTTGGAGTTTGTTCTCTCCACCTATTGTTCAATGTTGAAAAATTATTTCCTAAAATTTGAGTGGGGCTTGGTTTTGTGTAGATCAAGGTGTGCGTGTCTCTTGGCTTGGGGTGGTGGTTGTATCGGTTTTATGATGTGTAGCGCAGCAGCCCAAGTTTTCTATTCCATGAATTCTAGTGTTAACAGTAGATTCTCAGACACCCACAGGAAAGGGGGCAATCAACAGAAGCAACAACAGTAAAAAGAGGAAAAAAAACAATAACCTACATTCAAAAAATAATACTGAGGTTTCCTACTATGAAATCAAATACACTAATGACCCACAGAAAACTAAACACAGGAATGGGAGGTCAGCAATTAAGCAACAAAACTGTTGTTAATTTGTCAAAAACTGTTGGACCAGGATGAATGTTCAACTGCCTGTGCCAGACTGTTCTGCTTGCCATTCGTTCTTGGATAGGTATCCCTTAGAAAGACAACGGACTGGGGATTGTCAAACTCTCTCTCCTTTTCTGTTGCCTCACCAACCTGCATGCTGGAGGTGGCCGGAAACACAGAAACTGCTGAACCCAGTCTTGGCTTCCCTTCTCACTAGGTGTAAAAGTAGGGACAGGATAGGGATAGTACTGTCAAATTGGAGTTTTGCCCAGATTAGTCTACTCAGCTTGAGGTTGATTCAAAGCTCAAAATGATAAGTTCCAGAGAGGTTTAACTCTAAATCAAAACTTAGGGAACTTTGTCAGGTGGATCTGTACTCAAAAGAAAATTAAGATTTCTCACCCAACCCTGTGAACTGGGCATGAGACCATTTTCTCTGGTGGAAGCAAGTGTGAATCTCAGGGTCCACCCAAGAATTGCTTCTCCACAGGTTCTTTCACCCCTCTGCCCTAATTATGGCCTTTAGAGCAGGCTCAAAAACTCCCAAGTGTAACCATACTCACCTGTTCAGTTTTCCTACCCTTCATCAGCTGGTAGTGTGAGCATCCAGAGACTTAAAGGGAAG
The DNA here is from genome assembly GCF_021218885.2 of Marmota monax. NCBI lineage: Eukaryota > Metazoa > Chordata > Mammalia > Rodentia > Sciuridae > Marmota > Marmota monax. The sequence goes on along the minus strand of NW_026694456.1, from coordinate 25,264 downwards.
GCAAGTTGAATTCTCCTCCATGTCTCCAACGTGAAACACCTGGGTGACAATCATTTCGTGGTGCCTGTGTTCACTAACATTGCTGCCGAGAGTACTATAACCATTCTAAGCCACACAGCTAACAAACTTGGTTGAGATTAATTGTGGCAACAGTAGGCCATGATCGCCTGGGGTTTCTGCAGTCAAAACTCTCCAGTGTGGACCTCCTCAAGATGGCTCCCTGCCTTGGCTCTCTGCTGACCAGTTGAGAGGGACATTGACGTAGTTTTCAAAAACACCAGCTCACGTATAGCCTTTGATGTGACGGAATTCGTAACTGTTTGTCTTTCACTCTACAAATTTTCCTTACCACCAAATTTGTCTTGCTATGCTTCTCTATCTCGTGATCCCTCTCTCCTCTGCAGTGTACCTGCTGACACTGTCACTACTGACATGACTGCCCAATGTACCTCTTATTTTCTCTCTATTAACAAATACTCAATTTTTCTGGATCTCGTAGTCTCTGACTATCCAATATTGAATTTCTGGTGAATTCTGTCTTTTCCATCTTGCTGAGAAGCAGTACAAATGCTGCTCAGCATGTGTTGAGTGTCAGAGTACGGAACAAGCTACAAAATTATTTCTAGACCTGCAGTAGGACAAAGTCTAGAGCCTTCCTTAGAGTATGAATAAGTGTTTCCTGGTGGGTCCTAAGCAAGTAGGAATGTTCCAAGTATGTAGTTGAAAGTGGCTACAGCCTAGTTACAGAGGATTTTCAGGATCTACAGTCAAATTGAGGTCATAAGACCTGTATTGGAGCTGGATGTATGTGTACTCATCCAATCCTGGCAGACTGAGAGATGCTGGAGCCAGGTCCATGATGGGTAGCTCAGAGGTCCACAGCCAGTACCAAGGACAGTGCGACTGTTTCCTGGATCATAGTCTTGCAGATCTCTTGCTGGTTCACTTGGCAGATGATTGCTATTGGCAAAACCAAGAATAAAGAGGCTATGGGATAGGGCTTCTCCAGGTCTGTAGCGAGTCCTATAGTCAGTAATCCTGTGGTCATTTGGGCATAGGCCAGACATCTCAAAAATAACCCCTTTATTTTTGTCTTTGAGCTCAAAACCATCTTGGTCCAAAGCTCCCACAAAAGCACTTTATCCATGAATTACTTCAATTAATATTGGTGAGGGGAGATACATGTCAGGGAACCAACTATGGTACTATCTTGGTTTTGCAATCCTGATGAGTCCATTTCAAAGGCACAAATTTCAAATGACAAAATTACTTTATATATCAATATGTAATGTATTATGTAGTATAATATGTTATGTAATATAAAAATATATAAATGCATTATATATTATATGTCATTAAAATGTGACAAAAATTAGCAGTAATTTATTTAAAATCACTCAAAATATATGTATATTTTTTTCTCTCAGGCCTTTCATTGATGTGCAAAGAAACCAGAGTTAGCAGAAATAGATATTTTATTATACATAAACATTTTCTGTCATTCTAGTTCAGATACACACAGATACACTTAGTAAACAGATTCCTAGAAATCACATTTCTATGTCTTTACAAAGTCCTTCAACTTCAAAAATTAACTAGAAACTTCCACATCAGGTTATTAAGAATTAGACTACAACTGTAAAAATGAGTATGGTTAATGAGACAAAGAGAAAGAGGTAGAAAGACAGAACTGTAAAACATTTAATCGTGTATGGATCGGTTGTCTATGTATGTAAAGATGATTCGACAAGTGTGTCTAAGAAATATCCAAAGATCAAAAGAAAATAATTGAAAGATTTCATACTTCCAAACATCAATGATTATTTTCACATCATTTATAATGTGGCAACAGTCATACTTGAGCTATGGTATCAACTGTCAAGTAGGATATTTCTTATGCTTTAGACAATTTGTATTCACTGTAGATTCATCTTAATTACCTTCTATAAAATATTCCACCTGCTATATTCTGACATTATTTTCTAATTATTTCTGTTCTTAGTTAATTCTTCATTGTAAAGATATGTTGCCCCAGACAAAAACCAACATTTTATACTATCTTATGACCTTAAAAATTGAATATAATCATGCTCAGAAAAATCTAAATTATTAAAAATAGATTGATAATTTATAGAAATATTGTAAAGCCTTTAAAAACCATAAAACCTACATGCTAATCTGAAGATAAGTTTTAAAAATATATTATTCTAGGCATAAAAAGCATTAATTAATAGGAAGAAATAATTCCATTCAAATTATTCCCCTGATGTGCAAAGCTAATTCAAACCTATGATCAATCATCCTTGTGCTATATTCATAGACTAATTTATTGATATCATTGTCATTTTTCCAGTTAATAAAGATAAATAAAAATGAACAATGATCTTTAGTGCCTCTTGAATTCACACAATATATCTAAGCTCTCAGCAGATACTGAAAGTTTTGTGTTCAAATTCATCCAGAATCTAACTACTTCTCCTATCTTCACCACCATCACCCTTGCCTGCATTACCTTCAATTCTTACCCAAAGGATTAAGGGCATTCTAACTGATTCTCTATTCTCCACATAGAATTTAATGTTATTGTTTAAATGTAGAAGTTATATCAAGTCAGCTCTTTGCTCAAATGCCTCACAGTCATCCAATATCGTGAACAGTAAATACCCAAATCCTTAAAATGACTAAGATGCCTGTGTCCTGGGTCCACCAGCTGACTAACTCATGTCTGGCCATTCTCCCATTATCCACCAAGCTCCAGGCACACTGGCCATCTTGCTTTCTCAAAAGCAACAAGCACACTCTGTCTCAATGCTATTTCACTTGCTTTTGTCTCCTCATAAAATGACATAACCTCACATATCTGTGTGACCCTCCACCTCATTTCTTTCAGTGTTGTGCCTAAATGTCACATCTTGGAAAGGCCTTTGTTGTTCCCTTACCTTCCATAATACATTCTACCTTCTGACAGAGGCACATTTACTTATTCAGTTATGTATTACCTGCCCTTTCAACAAAAATGTAAGATCCATGTCCTCATTAATGGCCTCATGGACCTTTTTCCACTGGGGTATGTTGTGCAAATGGATCAGGACTTACACAAGATATTTCAAATGATGATTAAATGATTATATGAGTAGTGGTTGAAATCATATGAATGAAGAACCTGGTTACCAACTAAACAAATATCTAAAATGAAAATAAAATTTTAAGAAATATATTGAATTATTATAGGAAAGAAAATAAATGTCATAAAAATGGCATACAGCTTTCCCGTTTATTATTGTGACTGATTTTCCTCAGGCAAACAGCTTCAGCTTCTTCCTAAAAATTCTGCTCAGAGAAAACATCACTTCCTTATTTTAAAGGTATATATCAGTAGGTTCAACACTGGAGTGACCATCATGTGTACGATAGCCATAAAATTGTTCCTGTATTACACATGCAGCACAGGGAAGAGGGATATAAGTGAGCTCCACAGTTCTATAAAAGAGAAATACCACCATAAAATGGGAGGGACTATTGGACAGAGCCTTGTGGAATACACTGCAGGACTGTCCTTCAACAGAAGAAAGCCTCTTATATAGAAATAGGAAATGAGAGTGAGGAAGAAATCCACCATGGCTAAGCTGCAAGTGACAATGAAAATGAGCCACTCATTAAGACTTACATCACCACAAGCCAGTTCCAAGAGAGGCTTGATATCACAGAAGAAGTAATTGACTTTATGAAAGTGGCGAAAGTCCCAGGCATACAGTCATGACAAAATGCATCAGAGCATAGAAGAAGCTAATGAGCCACAGCACATCTGCCAACGAGACACACAGCTGGGGGTTCATGATGACAGTGTAGCCAAGTGGGTTGCAAATGGCCACAAATCGATCAAATCCCATGATGATTAGCAAGACGCCTTCAGTGCAACCAAGAAAGTGGAAGAAGTGTAGCTGAGTGATACAGCCTAGGAAAGATATGACCCTGTGCGTGGAGAGGAGGTTCCACATTAGCTTGGGCATTGTCTCTGAAGAATAGCAAATATCCAGACAAGAACGATTTCTCAGGAAAAAATACATAGGAGAGTGGAGTCTTGGCTCTGAGATGATGATCACTAATATGGCCCCAACTCCAAATAGGTTTGTCATGTATATAATGAGAAAATGATAAAGATTACAAGCTGTATCCCTGAACTTGGGTCAGTCCCAGCAAAAGAAACTCAATGTTCTCCATTACTTTAGGGAAGGAAAGATGACAGTGACAATTAGCAAACACATCTGGTACACTGTTTAGGGTGAAATGAAGCAAGTTTATCACCTGGAAAAAAAGAAGGATAAACTGTGGTGAACAGCATTCCAGAGGTAAATTCATTTGCAGCATAACTGAGGAAAATGGAAGTACATGACAAGTTCTGAGTTAATGTGATATCGATTCATGGAAGTCAAAAGGCTACTCAGACTGTATAGTTAACCCTAAAAAGCAGCTCATCAGAATTAAGGTAGATATTCAGAGAAAACATATTAAAAAGGAACAAGATTTAACTCTAGCTTCATCTATGGCATTACAATTAGTATATCTAATTAAAGCATGTCAAAGATATATTGGTAAAGTTAGAAACACTTTTTAATGAACTTAATAGGCACACATTATTTCTGAGTAGGAGCATGGCAATAGCCTAGATTCAAATCTCCTCACTTCTAAAAAAAAAAAAAAAGTCAATCAATAAAAAACAACCTGAATATAAAATAGTGATTACAAGAGGTTGGGCAGGTGGGAGCCAGTGGCTAGAGGGAGCCTTGATTTGATCAGTATGCATGAATTTTAAAATCACACTAAATCCCATGAATATGTATAATTACTACATGTTAATCAAAAGAATTAATAAATAAATTCCCTACAATCTAAGCCTTATGAAAGAAAATAAAAAATAGAAAGTCATGATTTCTTTTTTAAAAAATATTTATTTTTTAGTTGTAGGTGGACACATTCTTTATTTTATTTTTATTTGGTGCTGATAATCGAACCCAGTGCCTCATGGGTACGAGGTGAGCACTCTATATCTGAGCCACAATCCCAGCCCGAAAGTCATAATTTCTTAATGGAAGAAATCTCACCAGGAAAAAAAAAGTGAAGAAAAAAGCAAAATATACATGCAAAGTAAAATGTAATGTTAGACAGTTTTAACAAAGATCAAAGTGTTTGACAATGCACCGTATTTGCTTAAGGGTGGTGTAATACAGGTGGGGATATAAATTGACTCAATCTCTAAGGGTCAACTTAGCAATAACTATAAAAAATGAAAATGTGCATATACTTTGAACTAGCAATTCAACTTCCCAGAATTTGTTCTTTAGATGTGTTTGCATATTTCAAAAATCATAATTTACCATGATATTGATTTAAGTATTGAAACTCAAACTAAATGACCTCAGGGAACTTTAATAGTTTAATTTCCAGTGCATAGAAAACTTTAATTTCCAGTGTATGGAAAATATTAAAACAAATACAGTAGCTATTTATTCACCTTAACCATTTACGTGCACACACACAAAAAAAAACACTTATAAACACACACATGTAAATTCACATAAACAGCTATATCTACTTGAAATAAAAACTGATTAAATAGATGAGTAAATTCCAAGATTTTCTAACTGATGTCCTGTGCCATAAGCCCACTTGTTCATCTGGTAATTTCCACAACCTAAATTCAAGAAGTTTTCCCAAGTGCTTTGACTTACCCATTGAATGGTCTCAATTTGTTTCTATCAAAGAAAAAAAATCATTCCAATTTAACTATCTTCTCCCTGACCAATTCACCATCTCTTTTCTCTTTACATATCTTGCAATAAATAGATATTTTTGTACTTAAGAAATTTTAAGAATCAGGTTATAAAGCTTTGATTGTCTCGTTGAATAGAATTAATAGAGATTTTTGGTTGCTCAAAGCCTTGTTTTGAACTTTGCACAATTAAGTGCAAAAATAAATGACACAAGAATTGGTTTTGTTCATAGTCTGACCACAAAATAAATAAGCTGAGTATCCTCTGACTCTCACAAGTGGTGTCCCAGGCATAAATGTCTTGAGAATCTCCTCTTGGAGACCTTGTTTTGTCTATTTTTCTTTCTCCAAAAAGTATTGATTATTTATTTTTTGTATTATTTTGGGAATTTTTGCAAAGTTTAAGTAATTGTCATGCAGAGCTTTGTGTTGCTCATTAAAAGAAAAATAAAACAAGAATTTGAAAGAAAGGACACAGCCTTAGCCCTGGAAATTTAATAACTGTTGGATGCAACGTGGATCTTCACCTAGAGAAATTTTGAAAACCTAAAACAATGATACATTTAAACTGAAGACTTGGGGCATAAAGAAGTTGCATGAGTTGACCTGAGAAATATGAAACAGAGAAAGATAACAGAAGCAGAAAATAGTTTTAAGAGCAGGATGAAAGATAGAGCCCTTCAAAGGAGCAACAGATTGTTATACAGTAGGACAGTTGAGACCATTGGCAACAACAGGAAACAGAAGTCAGGGAGAGTAAATATCCATCTATGTAGAATAGCATGTCCAAAGACCATAAGTTTCATAAACAAAAAATAGAATTGGTATATCTTCAAACAAAATATAAATCATAAGACCTGAAACCAGTAAGCCCTCACTTAAAAGAGATTCTGAAGAATATAGTTTAAATGGAAGAAAAGGAGGAAATTCTGAGTTTTAAGAATAGACAAATATCAAAAAAAACATAGTCAATGACTAAAAAGTTTAAATAAAATTTGTATAAAATATTATGAAAATTTGTTGCTGCTAAAAAGGAATACATATTTTACAGCATATGAAACAAATTGAGTTTCTACAGTGTTAAAGTGTTTTAAAGTCTTCCTACTGATAAAAGGTGCAAGTCATAATTTAGGCTAAAAGATAAAAGAAGAAAGCAGAATGGAAAATTTCCAAAATAACAGGAGAAAAAAGAACAGAATGATAAAACATATTAAAATTTACAGTTATGAAGAGAAACAGAATATAAACATAGAACAAATTGGCCACACAGATTAACATTTGCTACAAATAAATTCAAAGGCATAATAATAAGAGAATAAACCACAGTTAAAAGATGAAGTTTACCAGACTGTAGTTTTCAAAACACATGATAATAATGGGTTACCAACAATTATAAAGGACTTTCAAAAAGCATAAATAGGAAAACGAAAATGGAAAAGTTGACAAAGAAAAAATTCACAAAGGAAAACAGTTGACTAATAAATTAGTGTTTACCCACCTTCCCAAAATCAAAATTATTTAAATTAAAATAACATTAAAATATAATTTAATGTCCATCACTTTAGCAAACCTTAAAAGTAATTGGAGTGAGCACTCTAACCTTCTAATCTCTTTCTGCATCATTTTCCGTGGTGACTAAAAATAGTTTTTTATTAACCTAAGCACTTAAAAAATCAAAAAGTTAGTCTGACACTTTTGTAACTATGAATGCATAAATTTACTACTTGCATATAGTTTTTTTTCTCAAGCTGAAGAGAATCTCTCTTCTCAAACCCTATCATTTCTTTAGTGAAAACTTTCAAAGTATTTTCTTCTAGCTTTTTGAAATTCACAGCATATAACTATTATCGATAGTCACCCTACTATGTGATGGTACACCAGAACATCTAGCTCCTGTTTAACTTAGTACTGATTCATCAATCTTTCGTCATCTCTACCTCCCTGCTACCCTCCCAGACTCTGGCAGTCACCATTCTATTGTCAACTTCTGTAAATTCAACTTTTTTAGATTCCACACATGAGTAAGATCAGGAGGTACCTGTCTTTCTATATCTGGCTCATTTCCCTTTTCTAATTCCATCCATGTTGCATATGACAAGTCTTTATCCTTTTGTATAGTTGAATAGTATTCTGATGTTTATAGGTACCACTTCATCCATTCGTGAGTTGATAGACACTGGTTATTTCCACTTCTATAATAGTGTTGAAATGAACTTGGGAGTGCAGAAGTCTCTTCAACATAGATTTATTTCCCTTGGCTGTATCCCAGGAGTGGGATTGCTGGCTTTTATGGTTGATCTATTTTTACTTTGATGAAGAACTTTCAAAACTCTTCCATAATGGATGTACAAATTTACATTCTCCTCAACAATGTGAACGGATTCCCCTTTTCCCCACATCCTCACTAGGGCTTGTTATCTTTTGTTGTTTTAGTAATGATTATTCTTACTGAGGTGAGGTGATGTCTCATTGTGGTTTTGATTTGTGTTTCCCTGATTACTAGCAATGTTGAATAATTTTCATATACCTGTTGGACATTTGTGAATATATTGAGAAATGTCTATTTGAGTCTATTGCTCATTTTTTAATCTTTTTAAATTTTGCTATTGAGTTTTTGGAATTCCTTATATATTCTGCATATCAACCCTTTGTCAGATATATAGTTTGCAAACATTTATCTTATTCTATAGGTTGTCTCTTTACTCTGTTGTTTTCTTTGCCATGCAGAAACTTTTTGGATTTAACAATCCCATTTGCTTATTTTTACTTTTGTTTCCAGTGGTTTGGGATTTTATCCAAAAGACTTTCAACATCCCTATGTTTTCTTCTTGTAGTTTCATGTCTTATAAGTCTTTAATCTACTTTGAGTTGATTGTTGTACCAGGTGAGACAGAGGGATTTAATTTCATTTTCTTCATTTGAAGATACACTTTTCCCAGAACCATTTATTGAAAAACTACCTTCTAGCACATGCTCTTAACAGCTCTATCAACAACCAGTTGACTAGAGATGAATAGGTTTACTTCCATCCATAGAATTTATTCTCTAGCCCAATTAAACAGTTCAACAAAGAGGCTGTTTCCTAATGGCACTTTTTATCAATACAAGAATAATCTGAGCCAGGCACAGTGGCATACACTTGTAATCCCAGCAACTCAGGAGACTGAGGAAGGAGGATCACAAGTTCAAGGCCAGCCTCAACAATTTAGTAACATCCTCAGCAATTCAGCAAGATCCTGATTAAAATTTAAAAAATAAAGGGGCAAGGGACTGGGATGTAGCTTAGTGAAAAGTGCCTCTGGGCTCAATCCCCAGTATGGGGGTGGGGTGGGAATAATCTGACAGGACAGATCAAACTCAATGTATGAATTATAAATAAGTCAATGTGTGCTATAATGATTATCAGCATGATATGGAGCTTTTATGTTCTGAGACATAATATACCCCTAGGAGGGTTTTGAAAACCCTATTTTCCTTTTCAACAGTTAACTCTCTCAATTGTAAAACATGTGAATCATCTGCAAGTCATGAGCTTGCTTCCCTCTGGGACATCTTATTATGAACAATTCTTTAAAAGCTGCTTGTTATCTAGCCTGCCTTGCAGAGGCAGAGTTTTCTTTATTTGCCAGAGTTTCTTTAATAACAACAAGGAATTTTTAGAAAAGTTATAACTTCTGGGAACTATTTTAATAAAAAACTTGGTGTGGGTTGCAGCATTATTGATCTCTTCAAAGAAAATAATCCCAACAATGAAAACAATTAAGTATTACAGCCTTATGGATGTAAATGTGGACCCATTTAACTTGTATCACATAATACAAAGTTGCCTACTTACTTTCTTAATGAGGTCCCATGCCATGAACAATAATGTACTACAATGATCCACTCCCCAATAGACAGTTTCCAATGTAACTACTTGCACAGACACTGCTAGGCTCTGGCTCTCCACACAAAATCCATGACCATTTTCAGTGCATCACAGTGCACTAATGTTTCAGGAAACAAAAGCTTTTGATGCAATTGGTCTCTGCCGTGGTCTGTGGCTGCTCAAAACAGGTCTTATAAGTGCCTTCAGATTTAAACAAACTCCTTTTTCTCCTGTCCCAGAGACAACTTCCAACCTCACAAATTTAAGATTGTCTTTTTCACTACTGTTAAATAATCTGGGTTAAACTACTGAATTTTAAAATTACTTGATTTCAGGCCCCTCCCGGACCCTGCTCGACCCTCCAGGGTCCCCAGGACTCGTTAAAAGAAACATAAAACAAAACAAAACAAAACAAAGTGCCAAAATCCACTCTCACCTGTTCACTGCTCAAAGCTCATATGCAGAACAGGCCCAGCGGCCCGCTGGCGTGGTTGACACATCACCCCAATTGGCAGAAGGGCCCAGCTGCCGCCCGCAAGGTAGGCAGACCGCAAGTCCCAGAAAAGGGGCCCAGCAGCCTGCAGGCCTAGTTGAAAGAACAGGCCCAGCGGTCCCCCCCCCACCCCGGCCCGGTAGACAGATAACCCCTATTGGACGAGGGGCCCAGCCGCCGCCTCCAAGGTAGGAAGGCTGCGTGTCCCAGAGAAGGGGCCCAGCACCAGCATGGTAGAGCACCCCAATTTGAGGAGGGGCCCAGCCACCGCCTGCGCCTGCAGGGTAGGCAGACCTGCGACCTGGAGAACAGGCCCAGAGACTCGCCTGAGTGGTAGACAGACCTCCCCAGTTGGAGGAGCCCAGCCTCCCACCGGTGAGGTAGACAGATCACTCCAACTGGAGGAGGGGCCCTGCCGCCTGCCCTTGCGGTCACCTGACCAAGCTCTTGACAAACAAAAGGTTTCCCCAACACCCACACCTCATCAAACACCTTATGAGAAAAACTAATGGAACTCATCTTGGAAAATCCCACCAACCCTTAAAACCCACCGACCAGTTGACTGGCATGGCTACCAGTATGGTTCTGCAGTGGATCAGGCACCTGGTTTACATCTCAGAGAATAAGAGTAGAGAGGCCACAGGTGGAAGCTCAAGTCCTCTCACACTGACTACCACCACCATCCTGAAATTCTGGGCCTGTTCTCCAGGTCGCAGGTCTGCCTACCTTACAGGCGCGGGCGGAGGCTGTGCTCCTCCTCAAATTGGGGTGATCTTTCAACTAGGCCGGCAGGCCGCTGGGCCCCTTCTCCAGGACGCGCGGTCTGCCTACCTTGCGGGCGGTAGCTGGGCCCTTCCGCCAATTGGGGTGATGTGTCAACCACGCCAGCGGGCCGCTGGGCCTGTTCTCCCAGTCCATTGCAGGGACTCAAACTAGGAATAGACAATGCCACCAACTGGAAGAAATGAAAACAGAGTTCTGAGAAACATTTTTTTCTTTCTTTCTTTTTCTCTCTTCTCTCTCTCTTTTCAGCCATTCACCCAGTCTCCTCTACCCTTCCCCCTCTGGTGTTCGCAACCTCAACACATGTGAAACCAAAAATTGTACATGAAAAAGGTCTTTAACAACTGAATCACCAGAATAATATACTATAGAGGAATTGCATATGCCCCACCTCCCTTCCCCCTTTTTATTCCTTTTCTTTTTTCTCGTATTGTCTTTTTCCCACTCTCTTTTTTCTCTCCCTTTTCTTGTTATCTGTTTTCCTCCCTCTTACTCCCTCTATCCCACTTGCAACCCCCTAAATTTTACTATTCGTAAATAGGGTAATCTTATGAATACAGATAGGAATTTGAATCTATACATTCTTCCTTAAATTACCCATCTATTGGTTAGAGCTCTCCAAAGTTACTAAGTTAGATTAACCCCATACCCTCACTCCTTGCCACATAAACATTACATCCTACACCTGAAATCCAGTTTTCTTCAAGCTACCAGAAAAAGTATGCCTTTCATGAAACTAATGACTATATTTGTAAACGATAATCATAACGAACATTTGTAGACATAGAGTCTCGCTATAAATGTAGTAATAAGGAAAACATGTGCTTAGATGATGTACTATTGATATTGAGAACTGTTAACATTGTGTTTCTCCACAAAAGGGAGACTTTGCAAGTATACAAGAGCAATATAAATATATAGGGGGAAATTCAATAACACAACAGTTTTACCAAGCAGAAAGAAACGTGACCAGTATGAAAAGACAAGGAAAAAAAGGACCACAAGCAATGCAGGTCAACTGAACATTAGAAGAGGTAATATCTGCAAGCAGATGGAATGTCAGATAAAGAATTCAGGATATACATGCTTCATATGATCTGGAGTCTCAAGGAAGACATTAGACAGCAAAATCAGACAATGAAAGATCACTTCAACAATGAATTACATAAACAAATCCAAGAAGCAAAAGATCAACTATACAGGGAGATAGAGGATATAAAAAACAAACAAACAGAAATCCTAGAAATGCAAGAAGCAATAAACCAAATGAAAAACTCAAATGAGAATACTACCAGCAGAGTAGAACACTTAGAAGATAGAACATCAGGCAATGAAGACAAAGTATTTCAACTTGAAAAGAACATAGACAGCTCAGCAAGAGTCTTGTTAAGAAACCATGAGCAGAACATCCAAGAAATATGGGATAACATAAAGAGACCAAACTTAAGAGTCATTGGGATACAGGAAGGTATAGAGGTCCAAACCAAAGGAATGAGCAATCTGTTCAATGAAATAATATGAGAAAACTTCCCAGACTCGAAGAATGAGACAGAATCCCAAATCCTAGAAGTCTACAGGATGCCAAATGTGCAAAATCATAAGAGATCCACACCTAGACACATTATAATGAAGATGCCCAACATACAGAATAAGGAGAGAATTTTAAAAGCTACAAGAGAAAGGAAGCAGATTACATTTAGGGGTAAACCAATCAGGATAACAGCTGATCTTTCAACACAGACTCTGAAAGCTAGAAGATCCTGGAACAACATATTTCAAATGCTGAAAGAAAATGGGTTCCAACCAAGAATTCTGTATCCAGCAAAATTAAGCTTCAGGATGGAAGATGAAATTAAAACCTTCCATGATAAACAAAAGTTAAAAGAGTTTGCAGCTAGAAAACCATCTCTTCAAAACATCCTCAGCAAAACATTACAGGAAGAGGAAATGGAAAATAACAATGAAAACCAACAATGGGAGGTAGTACAGTAAAGGGAAAAAAATAATCAAAGAGGAAAAACAAACCATGTTAAGTAACATAAATAAACAAATATGGCTGGAAGAACAATCCATATCTCAATAATAACCCTAAATGTTAATGGCTTAAACTCGCAAATTAAGAGACATAGGCTAGTAGAATGGATCAAAAAAAAAAAGATCCAACAATATGCTGCCTACAGGAGACGCATTTGATAGGAAAAGACATACATAGGCTGAAGGTGAAAGGTTGGGAAAAATCATATCACTCACATGGACTTCGGAAACAAGCAGGAGTGTCCATACTCATATCAAATAAAATAGATTTCAAGCCAAAGTTAATCAAAAGGGATAAAGAGGGACACTACATACTGCTCAAGGGAACCATACACCAACAAGACATAACAATCATAAATATATATGCCCCAAACAACGCTACAGCTATGTTCATCAAACAAACTTCTCAAGTTCAAGAGTCTAATAGACCACCATACAATAATTATGGGAGACTTCAACACACCTCTCTCACCACTGGACAGATCTTCCAAACAAAAAGAAACTATAGAACTCAATAATACAATTAATAACATAGATTTAATTGACATATATGGAATATACCACCCAACATCAAGCAGTTACACTTTTTGCTCAGCAGCACATGGAACCTTCTCAAAAATAGATCATATATTATGTCACAGGGCAACTCTAGACATTATAAAGGAGTAGAGATAATACCACGCATCTTATCTGATCATAATGGAATGAAACTGGAAATCAGCGATAAAAGAAGGAAGGAAAAATCATGCATCAGTTGGAGAATGAACAATAGGTTACTGAATGATCAATGGGTTATAGAAGACATCAAGGAGGATATTAAAAAATTCTTAGAGATAAATGAAAACACAGACACAACATATCGGAATCTATGGGACACAATGAAAGCAGTTCTAAGACGAAAATTCATTGCTTGGAGTTCATTCCTTAAAAAAAGAAAAAAAACAACAAATAAATGATCTCACACTTTATCTCAAAATCCTAGAAAAAGGAGAGCAAAACAACAGCAAAAGAAGTAGAAGGCAAGAAATAATTAAAATAAGAGCTGAAATTAATGAAAATGAAATTAATGAAATCGAAACAAAAGAAACAATTGAAAAAATTAACAAAACTGGGGAACTGTGATCACGCACAGAGCAGGCCCAGCGGCCTGCTGAGGGGCAGAGCCGCCCCCCACCCCCCGCGCCTGCCAGGTAGGGGAACTGTGACCATGGACAGAAAAGACCCAGTGGCCCGCGGTGGGACAGAGCTTCCAATCACTCCTGCAAGGTAGGCGGGCCTGCGACCCACCGGCAGAAGAGGAGCAGCGGCCTGCTGAGAGGCAGAGCCGCCCCCTCCCCCTGCACCGGCAAGGTAGAGGGAACTGTGACCACGCACAGAGCAGGCCCAGCGGCCTGCTGAGGGGCAGAGCCGCCCCCCACCCCCCGCGCCTGCCAGGGAGGTGGAACTGTGACCACCGACAGAAAAGGCCCAGTGGCCAGCGGCGGGACAGAGCTTCCAATCACTCCTGCAAGGTAGGCGGGCCTGCGACCCACCGGCAGAAGAGGAGCAGCGGCCTGCTGAGAGGCAGAGCCGCCCCCTCCCCCTGCACCGGCAAGGTAGAGGGAACTGTGACCACGCACAGAGCAGGCCCAGCGGCCTGCTGAGGGGCAGAGCCGCCCCCCACCCCCCGCGCCTGCCAGGTAGGTGGAACTGTGACCACCGACAGAAAAGGCCCAGTGGCCCGTGGCGGGACAGAGCTTCCAATCACTCCTGCAAGGTAGGCGGGCCTGCGACCCACCGGCAAAAGAGGTGCAGCGGCCTGCTGAGAGGCTGAGCCGCCCCCTCCCCCTGTGCCGGCAAAGTAGAGGGAACTGTGACCATGCACAGAGCAGGCCCAGCGGCCTGCTGAGGGGCACAGCCGCCCCACACGCCCCGCGCCTGCCAGGTAGGGGAACTGTGACCACCGACAGAAAAGGCCCAGTGGCCCGCGGAGTGGCAGAGCTTCCAATCACTCCTGCAAGGTAGGCGGGCCTGCGACCCACCGGCAGAAGAGGAGCAGCGGCCTGCCGACAGGCAGAGCCGCCCCTCCCCCTGCGCCGGCAAGGTAGAGGGAACTGTGACCACCCACAGAACAGGCCCAGCGGCCTGCTGAGGGGCAGAGCCACCCCCCACCCCCCGCGCCTGTCAGGTAGGCGGAACTGTGACCACTGACAGAAAAGGCCCAGTGGCCCGTGGAGTGGCAGAGCTTCCAATCACTCCTGCAAGGTAGGCGGGCCTGCGACCCACCGGCAGAAGAGGAGCAGCGGCCGGCTGAGAGGCAGAGCCGCCCCCTCCCCCCCGCCCCTGCAAGGTAGACGGAACTGTGACCACCATCAGAACAGGCCAGACCTGCAACCGAGAGACAGAACAGGCCCAGTGGCCTGAGGAAGGGTAGAGCCGCCCCCCCCACGCCTGCAAGGTAGGCGGACCTGCGACCCACTGGCAGTACAGCCCCAGAGGCCTGCAGAGGGGCAGTGCCGCTGCCTGCACATGCAAAGTAGACAGAACTGTGACCACCGACAGAAAAAGCCTAGTGGCCCGCAGAGGGACAGAGCCGCCGCTCGCGCCTGTGAGGGAGACTTTGCAACTATACAAGACCAATATAAATATATAGGGGGAAAATTCAATAGCACAACAGTTTCACCAAGTAGAAAGGAACTCGAACAGTATGAAGAGACAAGGAAACAAAGGACCACAACCATTGCAGGTCAACTCAACGTTAGAAGAGGTAATAGCTGCATCAGATGGAATGTCAGATAAAGAATTCAGGATATACATGCTTCAGATGATCTGGAGTCTCAAGGAAGACATCAGACAGCAAAATCAGACAATGAAAGATCACTTCAACAATGAATTACATAAACAAATCCAAGAAGCAAAAGATCAACTATACAGGGAAATAGAGGTCATAAAAAACAAACAAACAGAAATCCTAGAAATGCAGGAAGCAATAAGCCAACTTAAAAACTCAATTGAGAATACTACCAGCAGAGTAGAACACTTAGAAGACAGAACATCAGACAATGAAGATAAAGTATTTCAACTTGAAAAGAACATAGACAGCTCAGCAAGACTGTTAAGAAACCATGAGCAGAACATCCAAGAAATATGGGATAACATCAAGAGACCAAATTTAAGAGTCATTGGGATACAGGAAGGGACAGAGTTTCAAACCAAAGGAATGAGCAATCTATTCAATGAAATAATACAAGAAAACTTCCCAGACTTGAAGAATGAGACAGAACCCAAAATCCTAGAAGCCTACAGGACGCCGAATGTGCAAAATCATAAGAGACCCACACCTAGACACATTATAATGAAGATGCCCAACATACAGAATAAGGAGAGAATTTTAAAAGCTACAAGAGAAAGGAAGCAGATCACATTTAGGGGTAAGCCAATCAGGATAACAGCTGATCTTTCAACACAGACTCTGAAAGCTAGAAAATCCTGGAATAACATATTTCAAACACTGAAAGAAAATGGGTTCCAACCAAGAATTGTGTTTCCAGCGAAATTAAGCTTCAGGATGGAAGATGAAATTAAAACCTTCCACGATAAACAAAAGTTAAAAGAATTTGCAGCTAGAAAACCATCTCTTCAAAACATCCTTGGCAAAACATTACAGGAAGAGGAAATGGAAAATAACAATGAAAACCAACAGTGGGAGGTAGGACACTAAAGGGGGGAAAATAATCAAAGAGGAAAACAAACCATGTTTAGTAACAGAAATAAACAAATATGGCTGGAAGAACAACCCATATATCAATAATAACCCTAAATGTTAATGGCTTAAACTCACCAATCAAGAGACACAGGCTAGTAGAATGGATCACAAAACAAGACCCAACAATATGCTGCCTACAGGAGACGCATTTGATAGGAAAAGACATACATAGGCTGAAGGTGAAAGGTTGGGAAAAATCATATCACTCATATGGACTTCGGAAACAAGCAGGAGTATCCATACTCATATCAAATAAAATAGATTTCAAGCCAAAGTTAATCAAAAGGGATAAAGAGGGACACTACATACTGCTCAAGGGAACCATACACCAACAAGACATAACAATCATAAATATATATGCCCCAAACAATGGTGCAGCTATGTTCATCAAACAAACTCTTCACAAGTTCAAGAGTCTAATAGATCACCATACAATAATCATGGGAGACTTCAACACACCTCTATCACCACTGGACAGATCTTCCAAACAAAAGTTGAATAAGGAAACTATAGAACTCAATAACACAATTAATAACCTAGACTTAATTGACATATATAGAATATACCACCCAACATCAAGCAGTTACACTTTTTTCTCAGCAGCACATGGATCCTTCTCAAAAATAGATCATATATTATGTCACAGGGCAACTCTTAGACAATATAAAGGAGTAGAGATAATACCATGCATCCTATCTGATCATAATGGAATGGAACTGAAAATCAACGATAAAAGAAGGAAGGGAAAAGAATACATCACTTGGAAAATGAACAATAGGTTACTGAATGATCAATGGGTTATAGAAGACATCAAGGAAGAAATTAAAAAATTCTTAGAGATTAATGAAAACACAGACACAACATATCGGAATCTATGGGACACATTGAAAGCAGTTCTAAGAGGAAAATTCATTGCTTGGAGTTCATTCCTTAAAAAAAGAAAAAACCAACAAATAAATGATCTCATACTTCATCTCAAAATCCTAGAAAAAGAAGAGCAAAACAACAGCAAAAGAAGTAGAAGGCAAGAAATAATTAAAATCAGAGCTGAAATTAATGAAATCGAAACAAAAGAAACAATTGAAAAATTGACATATCTAAAAGTTGGTTCTTTGAAAAAATAAACAAAATCGACAGACCCTTAGCCATGCTAGCGAAGAGAAGAAGAGAGAGAACTCAAATTACTAACATACGGGATGAAAGAGGCAATATCACAACAGACACTTCAGAAATACAGAAGATACTCAAAAATTATTTTGAATCCTTATACTCCAATAAATTAGAAGATAGTGAAGGCATAGATAAATTTCTTAAGTCATATGATCTGCCCAGATTGAGTCAGGAGGATATTGACAACCTAAACAGACCAATATCAATTGAGGAAATAGAAGAAACCATCAAAAGACTACCAACTAAGAAAAGCCCAGGACCGGATGGGTATACAGCAGAGTTTTACAAAACCTTTAAAGAGGAACTAATACCAATACTTTTCAAGCTACTTCGGGAAATAGAAAAAGAGGGAGAACTTCCAAATTCATTCTACGAGGCCAACATCACCCTGATACCTAAACCAGACAAAGACACTTCAAAGAAAGAAAACTACAGACCAATATCTCTAATGAACCTAGATGCAAAAATCCTCAATAAAATTCTGGCCACTCGGATACAAAAACTTATCAAAAAAATTGTGCACCATGATCAAGTAGGATTCATCCCTGGGATGCAAGGCTGGTTCAATATACGGAAATCAATAAATGTTATTCACCACATCAATAGACTTAAAAATAAGAATCATATGATCATCTCGATAGATGCGGAAAAAGCATTTGACAAAGTACAGCATCCCTTTATGTTCAAAACTCTAGAAAAACTAGGGATAACAGGAACATACCTCAATATTGTAAAAGCTATCTATGCTAAGCCTCAGGCTAGCATCATTCTGAATGGAGAAAAACTGAAGGCATTCCCTCTAAAATCTGGAACAAGACAGGGATGCCATCTCTCACCACTTCTGTTCAACATAGTTCTCGAAACACTGGCCAGAGCAATTAGAGAGACAAAAGAAATTAAAGGCATAAAAATAGGAAAAGAAGAACTTAAATTATCACTATTTGCAGATGACATGATTCTATACCTAGCAGACCCAAAAGGGTTTACAAAGAAACTATTAGAGCTAATAAATGAATTCAGCAAAGTGGCAGGATATAAAATCAACACACATAAATCAAAGGCATTCCTGTATATCAGCGACAAATCCTCTGAAATGGAAATGAGGACAACCACTCCATTCACAATATCTTCAAAAAAAATAAAATACTTGGGAATCAACCTAACAAAAGAGGTGGAAGACTTATACAATGAAAACTACAGAACCCTAAAGAGAGAAATAGAAGAAGATCTTAGAAGATGGAAAAATATACCCTGTTCATGGATAGGCAGAACTAACATCTTCAAAATGGCGATATTACCAAAAGTTCTCTATAGGTTTAATGCAATGCCAATCAAAATCCCAACGGCATTTCTTGTAGAAATAGAGAAAGCAATCATGAAGTTCATATGGAAAAACAAAAGACCCAGAAGAGCAAAAACAATGCTAAGCAGGAAGTGTGAATCAGGCGATATAGTGATACCAGACTTCAAACTATACTACAGAGCAATAGTAACAAAAACAGCATGGTACTGGTACCAAAACAGGCGGGTGGACCAATGGTACAGAATAGAGGACACAGAAACCAATCCACAAAACTACAACTATCTTATATTTGATAAAGGGGCTAAAAGCATGCAATGGAGGAAGGATAGCATCTTCAACAAATGATGCTGGGAAAACTGGAAATCCATATGCAACAAAATGAAATTGAATCCCTTTCTCTCGCCATGCACAAAAGTTAACTCAAAATGGATCAAGGAGCTTGATATCAAATCAGAGACACGGCATCTGATAGAAGAAAAAGTTGGCTACGATCTATATACTGTGGGGTCGGGCTCCAAATTCCTCAATAGGACCCCCATAGCACAAGAGTTAATAACTAGAATCAACAAATGGGACTTACTCAAACTAAAAAGTTTTTTCACAGCAAAAGAAACAATAAGAGAGGTAAATAGGGAGCCTACATCCTGGGAACAAATCTTTACTCCTCACACTTCAGATAGAGCCCTAATATCCAGAGTATACAAAGAACTCAAAAAATTAAACAATAAGATAACAAATAACCCAATCAACAAATGGGCCAAGGACCTGAACAGACACTTCTCAGAGGAGGATATACAATCAATCAACAAGTACATGAAAAAATGCTCACCATCTCTAGCAGTCAGAGAAATGCAAATCAAAACCACCCTAAGATACCATCTCACTCCAGTAAGATTGGCAGCCATTATGAAGTCAAACAACAACAAGTGCTGGCGAGGATGTGGGGAAAAGGGTACTCTTGTACATTGCTGGTGGGACTGCAAATTGGTGCGGCCAATTTGGAAAGCAGTATGGAGATTCCTGGGAAAGCTGGGAATGGAACGACCATTTGACCCAGCTATTGCCCTTCTCGGACTATTCCCTGAAGACCTTAAAAGAGAGTACTACAGGGATACTGCCACATCGATGTTCATAGCAGCACAATTCACAATAGCTAGACTGTGGAACCAACCTAGATGCCCTTCAATAGATGAATGAATAAAAAAAATGTGGCATTTATACACAATGGAGTATTACTCTGCATTAAAAAATGACAAAATCATAGAATTTTGCAGGGAAATGGATGGCATTAGAACAGATTATGCTAAGTGAAGCTAGCCAATCCCTAAAAAACAAATGCCAAATGTTTTCTTTGATATAAGGAGAGTAACTAAGAACAGAGTTGGGAGGAAGAGCATAAGAAGAAGTTTAACATTAAACAGGGGTGAGAGGTGGGAGGGAAAAGGAAAGAGAAGGTAAATTGCATGGAAATGGAAGGAGACCGTCATGGTTACACAAAATTACATACAAGAGGAAGTGAGGGGAAAGGGGAAAAAAACAAGGGGGAGAAATGAATGACAGTAGATGGGGTAGAGAGAGAAGATGGGAGGGGAGGGGATGGGGGATAGTAGAGGATAGGAAAGGCCGCAGAATACAACAGACACTAGCATAGCAATATGTAAAACAGTGGATGTGTAACTGATGTGATGCTGAAATCTGTATACGGGGTAAAAATGGGAGTTCATAACCCACTTGAATCAAAGTGTGAAATATGATTTGTCAAGAACTATGTAATGTTTTGAACAACCAACAATAAAAATTTTTTAAAAATAAAAAAATAAACATATTTTCTAGTTAGTAGTAAAAAAAAATAAATAAAATAAAATTACTTGATTTCATACTCAATTTTCTGTAGAATCTCCAGATTTAAAATTAAAGCTTAGAGAGCATCATTTATAATCAGAATGTTGAGGTTTGTAATCCCAGCCCATCCTCACTGACAAGATAACTTTCAGATAGTTGCTTAATATCTCCAATTTCTCATTTTTCACTATGACTCACATCCTGAGCAAAATGAATCAGGATCACTCTGCGTGGTTTGGGCGGAGATGAAAAGACCACAGACATGGAAGTACCTTTTTCTCTAAGTGGAGTTGGGACGGCTTTGCGACCTCGGGGGTCCTTTTCTATGCAGGAAGGCAAGAGAGCAAGCGCACCTGGAACCCCTCTACATATTAAGGAAAAGACGTTCCATAGAATACTCCACGCAAATAAGGCAGGGGATAATGATACAGAAAACGGGGGTTGTCCTGTCCCATTGGGTAACACTCAAGCCCAGAGCTGAAGCATTTCCTTGCCCAGCAAAGGTAAAGCCCACTTGCTTCTCGCACAGCTTGTGGCATGTGCTGCCAGTTCAATACCTTCATCACTCAAGGCTGATGGGGCTGGTGCTTAGCTCGTGTGCTGGGTAGACCCTGACATTTCACTATTGTAAATTTAACAAAATAACATCATATTTAGTTGAGAATGGTCTAGATAGATACTAATACAATAGATACTGATACTAATACAATAAGCACAAATAGTATCTATTTTATATTATCATATGCTATGGATTGAATGTATGTCCCCCCACCCCGAAATTCACGTTAGAATATAAGACCCAATGTTATAGTATTAAGAGATGTGGTCTTTTGGGGGGTCAATAAAGTAATGAAAGTGGAGTCCTCGTGAATGACCTTAGTGGCCAGAGTCCTAAGACCTTTTGCCCTTCCATATTTCTGCCATGTGATGACACACATTTGTCTCCTCTGGAGTGACATTTTACAAGCAGAGGGAAGCCCTCACCTACATCAAACTTTCCAGTGCTTTGATCTTGAACTTCCCATCCTTCAGTAACAGAAGAAGGAAAAAAAATGCTTTTGTTTTCAATTACCCAGCCTCAAAGATTTTGTTATAGAAACACAAATGAACTGAGAAGGAAATTGGTGCCAAGAGTTGGGTATTGCTCTAGCAAACAGTTAAAATTGTGGAATAGCTTTGAAACAGGGTACAGGGTTAAGGCTGGAAAGGTTTTGAGGTACAGGTAGCGAAAGGTGAGATTGACAGTAATAGCATTAAAGGCAATTCCAGTGAGGATTCAGGCTCAGAAGAGAAGAGTTGTAGGGAAATCCTCTCTTCTCAGAGACTACTTAAGTGGTCATGAACCGAATGTTGATAGAAATAAGAACAGTAAAGCCTATCATGATGATGTGTCAGGCAGAAATGAGAAATATATTACTGGAAACTGGAGTCAAGTCATAGAGCTTGACTCAATTTTGTCCTTGTCATAGTCTTTTGTGAAAGACAGAATTAAGAGACTCGGATATCACATAAAACTTAATAATATTTTAATAAAACATTATCAGAATTTTAACAAAAATATTTATCTGAACAACGCAGAGCACTTTGTACTTTATAAAATACCTTTATCTTAGTATTTCCAGAAATCTTGTGAGAAAGGATTCTCCCCATTTATTTAAAAAAGAAAAATAAAGTCCAGAAAACAAGGAGCTTATCTGAGATTATGCAGGTAGTTATTAGTAAAATCAGATTCTAAACCCAATTATTTTTTTAAAAAATATTGTATTTATATATTTAAGGTACGCAAAATTGTTATGGGTAAGTGGGGACCGGAAGCTTCAAGTCTCATCTCTTGTGTTCCAACAAAAGAAAATGTAAAGTCAGACACAAAAAGTGAAGCAAGAGAATTTTATTTTAAGTGAAGCAAGTTTCAGGCAACAACAAAAACACTCACAAGAGAGAGTGAATTGTATCCAAGTGGAGGAAACATAATGCTTCTTCCAAATTTATTACTGTTTGATGTTTGCCAGGAAAATGGGGGTCCACCTTCTGCAATCATCACCATCCTGACACTTAACTCCTCCTTCACGTTGAGCAGGGTTGTTTTTTGTCCTTACAGTAACTGTTATGATGACCATCCCATTAAGGAGGACTTGATCCACAAGTCCAACCTAACTTAACGTGAGTACTGGGATTGACCACCAGGCAAACTTTATCTTAGTGCCCCTGTGCTACTAATGAAATTTCCCTTCTGGTATACTTTAAGAAACTCATAGCTATAAATCCTTCCTTTATAATGATCCCAGTAGAATTAGCTCCACAGAACTTTTCTTCTTGACATATTTTTAATTGGCCTTGTTTCCACCTGTTTATTTCCAGGGTTAGTACACCTGTTGTTTTTCTACAATTTACTTGACTAGTCATTGGTCTTAAAGAGAATTTAAAAAAAAAACATAACCCTGCTATTTTACTGGTTTTTATTCCATTATTCATTACTAAATACTACCTAAAAACATAAGTTACATATAAAATGGTAAAATGGTACTAAAATGGTTACTATACTGAAGCCAATTCTAAGTCTTCAATCCCAGTATGATCCAAGACCATGTCCCCCTGGCTATGGAAGGAGATCAAATATGTAGGACAAAAGATTCCTGAATATTTGTAATCCCCTGTTCATTGTGTTCACTAAGTATTCACTTCAATAGATGTCTTCAGTGGCTTTTCATGGCATCCTGGAGTCCAGCCATGCCTACTTCTTGGGTAGCCCAGCTAGCTATTAAACAATAGATGCAGTATCTTGACAAGCATGCCCACTAAGGACCATCCAGAACCTGTCTGTGCTCACTCTTCTATCTTATTCTGTTTGCTCTTTAGAAGCATATTGCTTTGCTCAGCTAGACGTGTTTTATACAGTTTTTCATATTTAATGTCACCTTATAACTATAGAAAAATAATTTTGAAAAAATAACTGAGAGTGTAATCCAAACCAAGAATCCAGAGCTCCTTGGATTCTCCAACAGCATCAAAGTCTCTAATGTCTTCCTTATCATTTCTTGGTTGTCCTTTTTCTATTGGTTTCCCTTCCATAAGAAGATATAAGCCTGTTTTCAAAGTGGTTTGAATAGCATGGGTTGCTTTCCTAGACTGACACAGAATTAGAGAAATATTTCAGCTCAGGGAGGACTGTGGTAGACATGGCTTACTCACCAATATTTCAATTTTTTTCATTCCTAGAAAGATTGTAAAAATTTTTAACCTGCTCAAAATTAATCTTGTCCATGTATCTTAATTTTGCCAAAGATAAAAGAGCCAAAGTGGTTATGATTCTGCGAAGTGTTAATGAGCTGGAGATCAATTCTGTATGCTTTATTCTTTAACCTGTCAAACAGAATGAAATTAAGGGCTCCTCTAAAATTGAGGGTCACTTCCTCATATTGAAAGTGAAGGCTAAACAGGCTGACTCCTGGCCTGAGGGACTGGAAGGAAGCTAAGAACAGAGATTTCTCCCTCTCCTATCCTGCCTAATACAGGCTAACTAAATCTGCATATGTACACTTCCTACCTTTCATCTCACTTTGATACCTCTTCTCTTTCAAAAGCTTTCCTCACCCCCAGAAACTCCTCAAAATGGAAAATTGAAACAACAACAATAAAAATGTTTCTTCTATTTTCCTTCAAAGACAAGCTTTGAATAAAACCTGTTTTCCTACCAATTTGACTACAGATATTTGTGGATGAATGCAATGGAGCCTAGACTCTTCTCCCAGGGTGCAATAGTATGTCAGGTAACACCTGGACATGTGAAATATAAGAGTCTGTGATGATTGATTAACTATTGGCTCTGCGCTCCAGAGCCACATTTCTCTTTGTTGTGTGATACTTAGGATTGAGTTCTGAAAACTTTATTTTTTGCCATTTGATTTTGCATAAACTTCTTCTAATAGGAATAACCAGTGAAGTTCTAAGGGCAAAAGTAGATTGAAAGCAATTTAATTACATTTTCCTGTTGCTGCCCTCATCACAACAGGGACCTCTTCCAAGTTCCTAGAAACAACCCAAGCCAGGTGCAGTCCCTGGCAGAGGTGTGCACATTAGTTCTGCAGTGCTTCTCCCCCACGTTTCTTCATTTTTATACCAGGTCTCTTTTTCCTTTCTTTTTTGACCTAGCTCTAAGGATGGCAACTGCTTCCCACAATTATTACCTATGGGTTCCCTATTTTTGCCCTTAGATCTTTTTCTGACAAAAACATAAAAGTGTTAAAAATCTAGAAAGG
>NW_026694455.1:0-28937 GCF_021218885.2 Marmota monax | reverse complement strand
AAAACAGCCTTTTATTTTTTATTTTTTATTTTTAAATTTTTATTGTTGGTTGTTCAAAACATTACATAGTTCTTGATATATCATATTTCATACTTTGATTCAAGTGAGTTATGAACTCCCATTTTTACCCCGTATACAGATTGCAGAATCACATCAGTTACACATCCATTGATTTACATATTGCCATTCTAGTGTCTGTTGTATTCTACTGCCTTTCCTATCCTCTACTATCCCCCCTCCCCTCCCCTCTTCTCTCTCTACCCCCTCTACTGTCATTCATTTCTCCCCCTTGTATTATTTTTCCCTTTCCCCTCACTTCCTCTTGTATGTAATTTTGTATAACCCTGAGGGTCTCCTTCCATTTCCATGCAATTTCCCTTCTCTCTCCCTTTCCCTCCCACCTCTCATCCCAGTTTAATGTTAATCTTCTTCTCATGCTCTTCAACCCTACTCTGTTCTTAGTTACTTTCCTTATATCAAAGAAGACATTTGGCATTTGTTTTTTAGGGATTGGCTAGCTTCACTTAGCATAATCTGCTCTAATGCCATCCATTTCCCTGCAAATTCTATGATTTTGTCATTTTTTAATGCAGAGTAATACTCCATTGTGTATAAATGCCACATTTTTTTTTATCCATTCGTCTATTGAAGGGCATCTAGGTTGGTTCCACAGTCTTGCTATTGTGAATTGTGCTGCTATGAACATCGATGTAGCAGTGTCCCTGTAGCATGCTCTTTTTAGGTCTTTAGGGAATAGACCGAGAAGGGGAATAGCTGGGTCAAATGGTGGTTCCATTCCCAGCTTTCCAAGAAATCTCCATACTGCTTTCCAAATTGGCTGCACCAATTTGCAGTCCCACCAGCAATGTACAAGTGTACCCTTTTCCCCACATCCTCGCCAGCACTTGTTGTTGTTTGACTTCCTAATGGCTGCCAATCTTACTGGAGTGAGATGGTATCTTAGGGTGGTTTTGATTTGCATTTCTCTGACTGCTAGAGATGGTGAGCATTTTTTCATGTACTTGTTGATTGATTGTATGTCCTCCTCTGAGAAGTGTCTGTTCAGGTCCTTGGCCCATTTGTTGATTGGGTTATTTGTTATCTTATTGTCTAATTTTTTGAGTTCTTTGTATACTCTGGATATTAGGGCTTTTTCTGAACTGTGAGGAGTAAAGATTTGTTCCCAGGATGTAGGCTCCCTATTTACCTCTCTTATTGTTTCTTTTGCTGAGAAAAAACTTTTTAGTTTGAGTAAGTCCCATTTGTTGATTCTAGTTATTAACTTTTGTGCTATGGGTGTCCTATTGAGGAATCTGGAGCCCGACCCACAGTACGTAGATCGTAGCCAACTTTTTCTTCTATCAGACGGCGTGTCTCTGATTTGATATCAAGCTCCTTGATCCATTTTGAATTCACTTTTGTGCATGGCGAGAGAAAGGGATTCAGTTTCATTTTGTTGCATATGGATTTCCAGTTTTCCCAGCACCATTTGTTGAAGATGCTATCCTTCCTCCATTGCAAGCTTTTAGCCCCTTTATCAAATATAAGATAGTTGTAGTTTTGTGGATTGGTTTCTGTGTCCTCTATTCTGTACCATTGGTCCACCCGCCTGTTTTGGTACCAGTACCATGTTGTTTTTGTTACTATTGCTCTGTAGTATAGTTTGAAGTCTGGTATCGCTATACCACCTGATTCACACTTCCTGCTTAGCATTGTTTTTGCTATTCTGGGTCTTTTATTTTTCCATATGAATTTCATGACTGCTTTCTCTATTTCTACAAGAAATGCCGTTGGGATTTTGATTGGCATTGCATTAAACCTATAGAGAACTTTTGGTAATATCGCCATTTTGATGATGTTAGTTCTGCCTATCCATGAACAGGGTATATTTTTCCATCTTCTAAGATCTTCTTCTATTTCTCTCTTTAGGGTTCTGTAGTTTTCATTGTATAAGTCTTTCACCTCTTTTGTTAGGTTGATTCCCAAGTATTTTATTTTTTTTGAAGATATTGTGAATGGAGTGGTTGTCCTCATTTCCATTTCAGAGGATTTGTCGCTGATATACAGGAATGCCTTTGATTTATGCGTGTTGATTTTATATCCTGCCACTTTGCTGAATTCATTTATTAGCTCTAATAGTTTCTTTGTAGACCCTTTTGGGTCTGCTAGGTATAGAATCATGTCACTGCAAATAGTGATAATTTAAGTTCTTCTTTTCCTATTTTTATGCCTTTAATTTCTTTCGTCTGTCTAATTGCTCTGGCCAGTGTTTCGAGAACTATGTTGAACAGAAGTGGTGAGAGAGGGCATCCCTGTCTTGTTCCAGATTTTAGAGGGAATGCCTTCAGTTTTTCTCCTTTCAGAATGATGCTAGCCTGAGGCTTAGCATAGATTGCTTTTACAATATTGAGGTATGTTCCTGTTATCCCTAGTTTTTCTAGAGTTTTGAACATAAAGGGATGCTGTACTTTGTTGAATGCTTTTTCCACATCTATCGAGATGATCATATGGTTCTTATTTTTAAGTCTATTGATGTGGTGAATAACATTTATTGATTTCTGTATATTGAACCAGCCTTGCATCCCAGGGATGAGTCCTACTTGATCAGGGTGCACAATTTTTTTGATATGTTTTTGTATCTGATTCGCCAGAATTTTATTGAGGATTTTTGCATCTAGGTTCATTAGAGATATTGGTCTGTAGTTTTCTTTCTTTGAAGTGTCTTTTTTCTGGTTTAGGAATCAGGGTGATGTTGGCCTCATAGAATGAATTTGGAAGTTCTCCCTCTTTTTCTATTTCCTGAAGTAGCTTGAAAAGTATTGGTATTAATTCCTCTTTAAAGGTTTTGTAAAATTCTGCTGTATACCCATCCGGTCCTGGGCTTTTCTTAGTTGGTAGACTTTTTGATGGTTTCTTCTATTTCCTCAATTGATATTGGTCAGTTTAGGTTGTCTATATCCTCCTGACTCAATCTGGGCAGATTATATGACTTAAGAAATTTATCGATGCCTTCACTATCTTCTAATTTATTGGAGTATAAGGATTCAAAATAATTTCTGATTATCTTCTGTATTTCTGAAGTGTCTGTTGTGATATTGCCTTTTTCATCCCGTATGCTAGTAATTTGAGTTCTCTCTCTTCTTCTCTTCATTAGCACGGCTAAGGGTCTGTCTATTTTATTTATTTTTTCAAAGAACCAACTTTTAGTTTTGTCAATTTTTTCAATTGTTTCTTTTGTTTCGATTTCATTAATTTCAGCTCTGATTTTAATTATTTCTTGCCTTCTACTTCTTTTGCTGTTGTTTTGCTCTTCTTTTTCTAGGATTTTGAGATGAAGTATGAGATCATTTATTTGTTGTTTTTTTCTCTTTTTAAGGAATGAACTCCAAGCAATGAATTTTCCTCTTAGAACTGCTTTCAATGTGTCCCATAGATTCCGATATGTTGTGTCTGTGTTTTCATTTATCTCTAAGAATTTTTTAATTTCCTCCTTGATGTCTTCTATAACCCACTGATCATTCAGTAACCTATTGTTCATTCTCCAAGTGATGCATGATTTTTCCTTCCTTCTTTTATCGTTGATTTTCAGTTTCATTCCATTATGATCAGATAAGATGCATGGTATTATCTCTACTCCTTTATATTGTCTAAGAGTTGCCCTGTGACATAATATATGATTTATTCTTGAGAAGGATCCATGTGCTGCTGAGAAAAAAGTGTAACTGCTTGATGTTGGGTGGTATATTCTATATATGTCAATTAAGTCTAGGTTATTAATAGTGTTATTGAGTTCTATAGTTTCCTTATTCAACTTTTGTTTGGAAGATCTGTCCAGTGGTGAGAGAGGTGTGTTGAAGTCTCCCATGATTATTGTATGGTGGTCTATTAGACTCTTGAACTTGAGAAGAGTTTGTTTGATGAACATAGCTGCACCATTGTTTGGGGCATATATATTTATGATTGTTATGTCTTGTTGGTGTATGGTTCCCTTGAGCAGTATGTAGTGTCCCTCTTTATCCCTTTTGATTAACTTTGGCTTGAAATCTATTTTATTTGATATGAGTATGGACACTCCTGCTTGTTTCCGAAATCTATATGAGTGATATGATTTTTCCCAACCTTTCACCTTCAGCCTATGTATGTCTTTTCCTATCAAATGCGTCTCCTGTAGGCAGCATATTGTTGGGTCTTGTTTTGTGATCCATTCTACTAGCCTGTGTCTCTTAATTGGTGAGTTTAAGCCATTAACATTTAGGGTTATTATTGAGATATGGGTTGTTCTTCCAGCCATATTTGTTTATTTATGTTACTAAACATGGTTTGTTTTCCTCTTTGATTATTTTCCCCCCTTTACTGTCCTACCTCCCACTGTTGGTTTTCATTGTTAATTTCCATTTCCTCTTCCTGTAATGTTTTGCCGAGGATGTTTTGAAGAGATGGTTTTCTAGCTGCAAATTCTTTAAACTTTTGTTTATCGTGGAAGGTTTTAATTTCATCCTCCATCCTGAAGCTTAATTTCGCTGGATACACAATTCTTGGTTGGAACCCATTTTCTTTCAGTGTTTGAAATATGTTATTCCAGGATCTTCTAGCTTTCAGAGTCTGTGTTGAAAGATCAGCTGTTATCCTGATTGGCTTACCCCTAAATGTAATCTGCTTCCTTTCTCTTGTAGCTTTTAAAATTCTCTCCTTATTCTGTATGTTGGGCATCTTCATTATAATGTGTCTAGGTGTGGATCTCTTATGATTTTGCACATTAGGCATCCTGTAGGCTTCTAGGATTTGGGATTCTGTCTCATTCTTCAAGTCTGGGAAGTTTTCTCATATTATTTCATTGAATAGATTGCTCATTCCTTTGGTTTGGACCTCTATACCTTCCTGTATCCCAATGACTCTTAAGTTTGGTCTCTTAATGTTATCCCATATTTCTTGGATGTTCTGCTCATGGTTTCTTAACAGTCTTGCTGAGCTGTCTATGTTATTTTCAAGTTGAAATACTTTGTCTTCATTGTCTGATGTTCTATCTTCTAAGTGTTCTACTCTGCTGGTAGTATTCTCAATTGAGTTTTTAAGTTGGTTTATTGCTTCCTGCATTTCTAGGATTTCTGTTTGTTTATTTTTTATAGCCTCTATCTCCCTGTATAGTTGATCTTTTGCTTCCTGGATTTGTGTAATTCATTGTCGAAGTGATCTTTCATTGTCTGATTTTGCTGTCTAATGTCTTCCTTGATACTCCAGATCATCTGAAGCATGTATATCCTGAATTCTTTATCTGACATTCCATCTGCTGCAGCTGTTACCTCTTCTAAAGTTGAGTTGACCTGCATTGCTTGTGGTCCTTTCTTTCCTTGTCTTTTCATACTGTTTGCGTTTCTTTCTGCTTGGTGAAACTGTTGTGTTTTTGAAAAATTTTTCCCCCTATATATTTATATTGCTCTTGTATGGTTGAAAATTCTCTCTTGCAGGGTTGGTCGGCGGTCTGCCTACCTTGCAGGTGTGGGCGGCAGCTCTGCTCTGCCCCTCCTCCAATTGGTGTGACGTGTCTACCACGCCCTCGGACTCCTGGGCCTGTTGTGCTGGTCGGTCGCAGGTCTGCCTACCTTGCAGGCGCGGGCAGTGGCTCTTCTCTGCCCTTACTCCAATTGGGGTGAAGTGTCTACCATGCCGGCGGGTTGCTGGGCTTATTCCGGGCACGGGAGGCGGCTCTGCTCTGCCCCTACTCCAATTGGGGTGACGTGACTACCGCGCCGGTGGGCCGCTGGGTCTGTCCCAGGCGTGGGCGAAAGCTCTGCTCTGCCCCTACTCCAATTGGGGTGACGTGTGTACCAAGCTGGCCGGCCACTGGGCCTGATCCGCCCGTCAGTTGCAGGTCTGCCTACCTTGCAGGCACAGTGGGCGGCTCTGCTCTGCCCCTACTCCAATTGGTGTGACTTGTCTACCACACCCGCGGACCCCAGGGCCTGTTCCGGGCGCGGGCAAAGGCTCTGCTCTGCTCCTACTCCAATTGGGGTGACGTGCCTACCACCCCGGCCGGCCGCTGGGCCTGTTCCACCGGTCGGTCGCAGGTCTGCCTACCTTGCGGGCACGGGCGGCGGCTCTGCTCTGCCCCTACTCCAAATGGGGTGATGTGTCTATTGCGCCCGCAGGCCATTGGGCCTGTTCCGCTGGTTGGTCGCAGGTCTGCCTACATTTCGGGCGTGGGTGGCGGCTCTGCTCTGCTCCTACTTCAATTGGGGTGTCGTGACTACCATGCTGGCAGGTCGCTGGGCCTGTTCCGGGCGCGGGTGGCGACTCTGCTCTGCCCCTACTCCAATTGGGGTGGCATGTGTACCACGCCGGCAGGCCGCTGGGCCTGATCCGCCGGTCTGTCGCAGGTCTGCCTACCTTGCAGGCACGGGTGGCGGCTCTGAAAAACAGCCTTTTAAACAAGTGATGCTATGCAGAGACTTGCCTCACTGACCTGCACAGGAGCTTGGGCCCAGGGTTGGCAGAGTCCATACTGTCACCAACAGACACCCACCAGATTCAGGCTCCACCCCGACCCACCTCACTGCTTGTGAGGGAGCCAGGGCCCGGGGTAAGCTTGGGTCTGACCCCACCCCACAACCACCTAGTAGCCCACGTCTAACCCACTTCCATCTTGAGACACTGCAGCTATCCCCATAGCCTTTCCCATGCAGTAGCCTCCACCTTGGGCCAACAGACAGGGCAGAGAAGCAGCTGCATCTTGGAGCAGTGATCCCAAAGCCTGTGTAAAGCCCACCCTTTTACCCCATCTCTGAATTTGGATCCATCTTTGGCAACCTCCACTGCTATCTTGAGTTACCTCCTGCTATTACCACCACCTATAGTTGCAGTAGCGTCCATTCTGGGATACTGGCAGGGTCTGGAAGCCCAACACCAAGGTGAGATACAGATAATCTGTACAGATACTACAAGATTATAGGGTAGTGTGCGAGGCCAAACTAGCATGTAACTGCATTTGTCTCCTCTTCTGATTGGTGCGGCATCTGGGTCACTCTGTGATCTGGTTGCCTAGGTAACCCAGACAGGTTGCCTGATCTTTAGGGTCAAGCCTGTGTCTTTGTGCATGGGCGTGCCTTCCCAAATCCCCAGGGATCCAATTACCTCACCTGTCCTTGTAACACTGCCCCCCTTGACCTTCATTGGATGGAAATTTCTAAGAATTTAGAGCCCCCCTAATAAAATGTGCTCAGTCTCTCTCATCAGCCTCTCATGTGATTCCTCACTCTCCAATTTGGGAAGCTTGAGGCAAAGGGTGAAGGAGCCATCCCAGAGCTTGATTGGGGTAAATTGTGTGTCTGTGTTTTATTCTGATGCCTTGGGAATTTTCCTCAAGTAACCTTTAGTTAGCTGTCTGCGTGGGACATAGATGGAAGGGTAGAAACTGTAATACCTCAGATCCACACTGCAAGTAAGGAAACCACATAGACAACATGAAAAAACAAGGGAAGAAAGTGCCTCAAACAAACCAGGAAACTACAAAAACAGAACCCATGGACAGCACAGTTGATGATATGTCAGAGAAGGAGTTCAGAATGTTCATGATTAAAATAACCTGTGAATTAAATAATAACCTAAATAAGCAAATACAAGCAAAAATTGATCAACCCAACAAAGACACAAGAGACAAAATACAGGCAACCATTGATGATACCAATAAACAGATAAGGGAGCAAATACAGGCATCTATTAATCACATCAACAAAGAGATAAGGGAGCGAATACAGGTAGCAAAAGGTTACTTCAAGAAAGAGATAGAGATTCTGAAAAAAACCAACAACTATCAGAAGTCCTTGAAATAAAGGAAACAATAAACCCAATAAAAAACTCAATAGAAAGCATCACCAACAGATTGAATTACTTGGAAGACAGATCGTCAGAGAAGGAAGATAAAGTATAAAATCTGGAAAATAAAGTTGACCACACAGTGAAGATGGTAAGGAACCATGAGCCGAACATCCAAGAATTATAGGATAGTATCAAAAGACCAAATATAAGAATTATTGGGATAGAGGAAGGCACAGAGCTTCAAACCAAAGGAATGCACAATCTCTTCAATGAGATAATATCAGAAAACTTTACAAACATGAAGAATGAATTTGAAAATCAAATACAACAGGTTTATAGGACACCAAATGTTCAAAATTACAACAGATCTACACCAAGGCACATTATAATGAAAATGCCTAGCATACAGAATAAGGATAGAATCCTAAAGGCCACAAAAGAGAGGAATCAGATCACATATAAGAGGAGACACATTAATATCTCAGCAGA
This sequence comes from Marmota monax, assembly GCF_021218885.2. Taxonomy (NCBI): domain Eukaryota; kingdom Metazoa; phylum Chordata; class Mammalia; order Rodentia; family Sciuridae; genus Marmota; species Marmota monax. The sequence goes on along the minus strand of NW_026694455.1, from coordinate 20,636 downwards.
TGTTTTCAACCCAGACCCTCAAAGCCAGGAGATCCTGGAACAATATATACCAAGCTCTGAAGGAAAATGGATACCAACGAAGAATCTTATATGATATGTTTCTCTCTTATGTGGAAGTTACAGAGGAAAACCAAAAGAAAGGGATGGAAGGTCTCATGAAAATGGAAGAGAGGTGAGTAGAGTAGAGGAGATATCAGGGGGAGGGAGGAAGAGATGGAAAGGGGAAACACTTCGGATTGATAGTAGACAATTACATGAATATGTAACAACACATTCCACCCTTATGTACAACTATCATGTACCATTAAAAATATAGAAAACAAAAAATGGACAAAGCGCCAGGCACTATGGTACATGCCTGTAATCCCTGCTACTTAAGAAACTGAGGCAGGAGCATTCCCTGAATCAAAGAGTTTTAGGCCAGCCTGAGAAACATAGCAAACACATTTCCAAAAGTATCACATACTTTTCAAAAACTAAAATAAGCACACCCATTTCATAATACACTGTGGCAAACACACAAAGTATACTAATCAGTCTTAACAACAACAAAAAGAAATTAGGGCTAAGGATGGAGCTCAGGGACATAGGGATTTCCTAGCAGACACAGACCCTGAGATTAGTACCTACTGTATTTATTTTAAAAAAGGGCGGAACCCTAAAAACCAGGAAATTGTGTCATTTATGACAATATAGATAAACCTGAGGGCATTAGTGAGAATAAAACAGACACATAAATGATCTCACTTTTATGTAGAAACTGGAGCAAGCAGAAGGAATGCTGGTTAGGACCAGTAGAGAGTAGACAGAAGAGGGGAGACACTGCTCAAAAGGTACAAAATTTCAAGATGGAATGGCTCCTGTGTCATTCTATAGCACAGCAAGATAACTACATTACATAATAATATAGTGTATGTTGCAAAATAGCTAAATGAGAGGATTTTGAATGATCTGATCACAAGGAAATGATAAATATTTGAGCTGATCAATATGCTAATCATTCTGATTTGATCATTATAAAATGTGTACATGTATCAGAACATCAAAATTATATGCAACTATGTGTTAACAAAAATAAATAAATAAAACAGTTAACAAAAATCTTAAAAAAAAAAAAAAAAAGCTAAGTTTGGGCCTGGGAAGGGGCAGTAGTGTTGTCTACAGCAGCATTGGGTACAGCTCCTTGTAGGTAATGACTCATGGAAGGAGGAAGGACCTGCAGTGAGGAGGGAGGTGAGATAGGGGCAGACCTCCCAAAAATAGATCAGAGAACTTCAAGCAGGAGGGGAGAGCAGGGAGGGGGAGGGCAACAGGTAAGACAGGGTGGGGTGTGTGAGACAGGCAGCTGAGGAGGTTGGAGAGAGCTGGTGTGAACACTGGAGTTCATATTAGTGTAAAGGGGCTGCAGGAGGGAAAAGACCCTCCCTTGCCCAGGCAGCAGGAGGCCAGGGGACCTTGATGGTGGAGATGAGAGAAGTCACAGGAAGAATCTCTTGGCCCAGAAGTCCTCATCTTCCAACCTCCCTCAGTCTGTGTGGGGAAGCCACAATGCCCTCAGCGACAGAAAAGCAGTGGGTGGCTGGGAGGCCCCTATCAGCTCCTGGCAGAAAGAAAGGCAGACCCCTAACTCCAGATACTGAGCACTCCAGTGAGAACACACTGCTGACTCCGGGAAGACGACAGGTGGGGGAGAGGGGCTGGAAACTGTCTCCATCACTGCTAACAAGTGGCCCCATGAAAGGCAGACCTCCAGGGGTACTTGAATATCTCTCTAAGTGCAAACTAGATGGCAGACCCGGGCTCTGGGCATCCTAAAAACCAGAATGTTGGAAAAGAAAGAGCAAGGCTCAGAGGGGAGGGAGGGAAGCAAAGTGCAGCACAGATCCAGATGCTGGAGATGGTGGCGGGATGCGCCCTGAAAAGCGGCCTTGAAGTTTTGTGGCAAGTGGACCGGGTCCAGCCCCGCACCCACTGCACACCTGCAGAGCCAGGCAGGAGGGGTAGAGGCTCCCTGGAAGCTGCCGCCCACCTGGATTTGCCAGACTTTTCTAAAGACTCACAATGAGTGCACTCACCAGCGGCGGCACCCAGAGATGCAAAAATTGCGGAGCCAGCCAGGAGCAGCATGACAGGGTTCTGACCCATAGCGCGTTTGCCTCCCTCCTAGATCTTAGAGAGTATAGCGTCTTTGGGGTTTTGCTCAATGAGCACACACCCAAGGACAGCCATCAGAAGTCTGACTCAGACTCAAGACCAATCACTAGAGAGAGCTGACTGGGAGGCGGAGACTGAAGCAGGCCAGGCTGCAAAGCATGGAAGGAACCTTTGGGTACAGGCATGACTGCCAAGTCTACTCCACCTACACAGAGAAGCAGCCTGTCCCCTCTGGGCCAGGTGTGTAGCTGAAGGCCAGGCTTCACTGGGGGTGACAGTGAACCTCAGCCCTGTCAAGACAGCCAGGTTCTCCAGCCCAACAAGGATCCAAAGATAATTCACAGATATGAAAAGGGAAGGCTCAAAGCATTGGGAATAGAGATTAGAAACAGACTTCAAACTATGTTCATTGTGGTTTTTTTTTTTTTTTTTGGTTTTTTTTGTTTTGTTTTATTTTGTTTTGGTGGTTGTTGTTGTTACTTTGTTTACTGGATCTCTTGTTCTTATTAAATAAGTGTCATTTGTGAGATTAAAATTCTAAAATATTTTTTTAAATCTCTGTTGAAGATTCTGTTCACTCCAAATACACTACAGGATTATTTGGTCTGTTTTTATGTAATGTTTCAATATAGATAAGCTTAAGTACTCTGTCCTTCATAGTAATAAAATCTTAATCTTTAAACTTGAAAATAAAACATGAATATTTGTATTGCAGAAACTCTTGATTTTACAAAATTTCAAATTTCTCCAGTAAATATTTGAATTTCTTTTTTTTTTAGAAATAACTCTTTATATGTTTGCATATTTCAGTGTATATATACAGATAATGCTGTTTGATAATTTGTATTACTCATTATCTAAATAATAGTTTTGGGATCATTTGTGATATTGAGAGCACAATAAAGTTCATAGCTTGAGGGGAAAAAAAAAGACCAATAAGGAACAGAGAGGGAGGAGCTACACTTAAATGGAAATTCCCTAAAGCACAGATCAAAGGCTAAACTATTCCAAAGACACTGGGAAATATTCACTGGGTTGTACCAGCCTCAATGTCCAGAAAAGTGCCTGCGATTTAGGATTCCCCAGGTAGATTAGACGCACAAATAAGCACCTAGATGAATGCTGTAAGGTCAGATTCTGAGCAAGCCAGCACCTGCCCATGGGAACTAAGGCCCCCACCAGTGGCTTTTTATGATACATATAGGACACTGAAAGCCAACACAATCCATGCCTATAGAAACAGTCAACTGTCCATGGATGAATATGTTAGCACAATGCTTTGAGAAGCAATTCAACAATATATATATATCCTTATCATTTATCTTATTCCTATTCAACAAATTCTTCATCTTAAAACAAAAACCACAAATATAGAAGAATTTTTAGATATTAGATGGTATAATCAGGCATTATTTACAATAACGGGAAAAAAGATACAAAAGAGGGCTGGGGATATAACTCTACGGTAGGGCATGTGTTTAGCATTATCCAGGCCCTGGCTTCAACCTCTACAACCACAAACAAAGCAAAACAAAACCAACAAAAAGAAAAAATAGAGATACAGAAGAGGACTGCTTATGTTCTTTAAAATAATGAAATAGTGTACAGCTGGCACAAACAGTGTTGAAGAAGTGTTTGGAATCTCAGACAAAGTTGCTGATCAATTATAATAAGTTTCCAAATACAAGATTTAAAATAACTCATCATGAAATATTGTGGCTGTGTAGTTTTGTGTGCGCACCCAGATAGAATTGACTGGGTAGACAGCAGGGTCTCTGGGCAGCACAGCCCCAGAGACCCCCTTCACACCCAAGCCCAACTCATCTGCCAGGTTAAGCAGGATCCTCCAGTGGAAACAAAAGGTGGTTTTACACCTTTCTGTTTTGTGTATTTTAAAATATTGTCTTGTTTAATCAATTTTTATTTTCTTATAGAATAAAATACATACAATGAAACAAAGCTTTAATGAAAAATCCACCAGGAGGCCTGGGGCCTCTTCTCCCTGCTGTGTCATTGGTCTAAACAGCTTTTGAAAGCCTTTGACTCTTTCTTTTTCTTTTCTTTTTTTCCCTCCATCTTTTCTTTTCATTGGACCCTGTTCCCACTATGTTGTTCACCTATCCTCAAACTCCTAGGCTCAAGTGATTCACCTCAGCCTCCCCAGGTGCTGGGACTACGGGCCAGCACCACCGTACCTGGCTTCAGCCTGTTTTCTATTGAGGGTTTCAGGCATTTCACAGCCCTCCAAGTTGTTTACATAAACTTAAAAATTAAATTAAAACATGCAGATAAAAGTTCTCTATTCACAATTCAATGTTAGTTTCTGCACTTGAAACCACTCCCAGCCCAGACACAGATCAGAAGCCTTTCTCCATCTTTTTCTGGACACTGTCTTTCCTTCACCCAAGTAGTTGCCTTCCTGTCTTAAAATGCCATAAATTACTTTGGTCTGTTTTTAAAAATTTATGCACATTGAATCACAGAGAATCCACTCTTTTGTGTCTGGTTTGAAGTCAAATACAATAGAATGACAAATCTCAAGCAACAGGTTTTATTTGGGAATCAGCACAGAATAGAATTGACCTTTTAGACACATGCAGACCATGCTGGTGTCTTGTTTTTTGGAAAATCAAAGAACACACTTGAGGATTTTGGGGGTAAGTTACATAAATCATGTGAAGGAAAGTTCCTGGGCACATGTGGCACTACATAGGGGCTGGTGAGCTCTGATAGGCAGGTGGCTGTAGCATTGGCAGATACCAGGTAAACTTGTTACCCTAACATACCAGGCTGCTTCCTTGGATTGGATTTGCAAAAGAGAGCATCAGGCAAGTGTTCCATAAACTACTAGCTGTCCTTGTGCTAATTGCTGTGCTTGTATATCTGCAGTCACAAGCTGCAGATTAGAAAAATCTCTTGTGATAATCTCTGTTGTCAGACAAATCACTTGTGAGAGCCTTCATTCTATGGGCTTCTCCAAATCCATTTGCTGGGCTTGAGATAAGTGATTCCATACACCCTTATTTTGCTCAAATTTGTTTGTTTTGGTGAGGTCATCCACTTTTTTTGCTATAACAATAGTTCATTCATTTTCATTCTGTAAAACTGTATTCTCCAATGTTAAATTTCTCTACCAGTGAAATCTTCTGAAAATCCCACTCTGCTTCCCAGGCTCCCAGCTACCAGCCTGAACTTGACATACACTTTGAAGCAGAGAGTTGTCAAATGTAGTGCTCACATACCTGGGATTTTCCTCTGTCTAAACTCTGGTCTCAGAGGCTTCATTGCCTTGATCACTCTCCAGTGCCTTCACATGGATATTTTTACCTACTGACCGATTCACCATTGTTCCTGGGGGGATGGGTTGGTTTGAAACAGGCTGATCTGTCATCTTTGGAAGTGGAATCCTGCCAGATAGACTAAGAATTTCTGAATCTTTACACTCTAGTTATCTTGAATGATTTTTGAGTAGAGGGAGGGAAACATGCATGAATTAACACAGAGATTCAATCCAGAAAGAAAGGAAGGATCTCCCAGAAGACCAGAACTGACCACAAATGCAGCTCCTTCTTCTCATTGGTGAACAAGAAACAAGACAAGAAAATGTTTAATTACTAGATTAGGACAGCCACAAGTTAATGAGGATTACTCTTTCTTGGTGTCAATGACCTAAAAATGAATGAAACACATACACCCTGGCCACAGTTAAATTTGTGATATTGTTGAGTATATACGTTTTACTTACAGAAGGTGTGTGTGTGTGTGTGTGTGTGTGTGTGTGTGTGTGTGCATTTAGAGTTTCCTTGAGAGAGAAAGAGAGAGGAGAGAACATGCAACAGGTGCTGGGGACAATATCTATCCTTCAATGATACACTCCCACATACTCACCTACTTCCTTCAACTAGGTCCCAAGTCCCAGATCCTAGAATTTCCACCACCTCCCCAAAGTGCTGTCAGCTGGAGACCAAGCCTTTAAACACATGAGTTTTGGGGGGCCATTTAAGATTCAAACCATAACACCCTAATACATCCAAAACGTATTACATCCGTTCTGCATAGAACAGATCCTTCATCCTAAAATTTTCTTTTGAATCTTATTTATCACTCTCCTATCCAACTCTTGATAACAATCTAAATCTGTTTTCTGTTCATGTAGATTTTCTTCTTCCAGAATGACATATGAATATAGTCAGACAGCATGTGCTTCTCAAACTCATCTTCACTTTGAGTCACCTGGGATAGCCTTAAATAGCCCCAGGCCAGGATCACAAATTATATCCTTCAATCTCATTCACCAGAAAAGTAATTCAAGTACCAATCCTGTCTGTGAAACTCTCCAGGGATTCCAATGAGCAACCAATGGAAGAAGCAGTGGCTCAGAGCAGAGAGTCTCACTGTTGGGTGTGAATCAAAACCAGCTAGAAATTGAAGCAAACTCTAGAGCCAGGAAATATCCTAGTCTGCTGTGCAGATACCTCAGATAAATTGTAGAGGGAGGCATCTACAGTGGCTCAGAGAAATGGGAATGTGGTATGTAAAGATTACATATAACCTGCTCAACTCTCTCCTCACCATATCTCCTCCTCAGAGTGCTGGGAGGACACTCTCCTCATCAAGGAGTTTATGTGCCTCTTGACACATGTAGGTGTAAGAACTGCTAAGTATTCTGGGTAATCTCATGTCTTCTGAACTCTTACCCAGTTCCAACCAAAGCCAAATTATATGTCAGATGCCATCCTTTGACTAGAAGGTTAGGTGCCTTTAAGAAAGATCCCTATAATGCATTCCAAGGTATATTCTTCTTAATGAGATTTTGCTGAAGGACATTTAGTCATTACCATTGTCCACTAGGAATGGAAAATGTCCAAATGATCTGGAATCTCAAATTTAATATCTTTAATTTTATCCCATTTCCCTTAGAGTAAATGTTTTATTGTAACTTGGATGAAAAACATTTCCCTTTGCTAAGGTAGTGAAGGTAGTCTACCATGTTAATTAATATTTTGGAAGAGATGAGTACAATTCCATTTTTTCCATACGGGTAACCAATTGCACTAAAATCATTTCTTTAAAATTTGTTCTTTACCCATCAATCTCTAATGTTATCAGTATTATATATCAACACTCTAAAGCCAGGAAATATCTTAGTCTGCTGTGTAGATATCTCAGATATCACTATTTTACATATAGTGCCAGTTTGTATTCTCTTTCTCTCTCTCTCTCTCTGATACACACTGTAGTCTCATAATATCTTCATGTGTATTGTTTGGTTTGTGTCTTTCTACCCACAAATCTATTTGTCTATCTCTGTATCAACACCCTACTCTCTGCTTATGATAACTGCAATGTAAGTCTTGATATCTACTAAGAGAATACAGTCCCTTATTCTTCTTGTTTAAAGGTGTCTTGGCTATTATTCATGTATATTTCTATAAAAGGCTTAGAATCCCCCAACCAAGTGCCACACAATGCCTAGTGGATATTTGATTGAGGTTGATTAGAATTATTGAAACATTTTTGGAAATTAATGCCATTGAAATATTGAATCACAAGCCAGAATCTTGGCAATTGTCTTCAGTTAGTTAACTGTCTACTCTAATTACTGAATAAGTTTATTAAAATATACCCCATTTGCTATTTGGAGGAAAAATTGTAGATTTCATTCTAGAAGTGTATAAAATGTATTCTTACTATGTCAATGATTTCTTGTTAAATTTATACTCTGTTCACTTCTGGAATATAAAACATTGAAATAGATATATTAATCTAGCAACCATAGGAAACTATGTTATTAATTCCAAGAATTTATAATAATTTGGGACTTTATGAATTCAACATATTATTATTTGCAAATTATGAGAGTTCAATATCTCTGTTCAAACCCTTCTATATTATTTATTTTCTCCCTTGAAAACATTGAGGAGGTTCTCAATTATAATGCTTAACAAGAGTGCTGGGGGCTGCGGTTGTGGCTTAGTGGTGGAGTGCTTGCCCAGCACGTGTAAGGCCCTAGGTTTGATTCTCAGCACCACATATAAATAAGTAGAGAGATAGATAGATAGATAAAAATAAAGATCTTGATAACTTAAAACAATTAAAAGAAAAAAAAAATTAAAATAAGAGTGGTGGGAAATAACACCTTAATGTACTTTTTGCTATTCAGATTCTCTAGATCACATATGTTAAAATACAACTGTAACCCATAGAAGAATTGGCTGATAGAATCTTAAGGGATAGCCTTTTGGGCCCATCCCAACACAAGGGATCGCTGTTGCCCCCTATGTCCCTTTTGTACCCTTTAACTGTAGCCTTTGCCCTCCAGCCCTGAGAGGCTCCCAGGCACTGGCCCAGCCAGAAGACACCACCAGCACAAAAGCTCAGTGCACTTAACTTCCTATTCTAGATTTCTGCCTTCTGGTTCCAGGCCTAGTAAACTTTCAGTGCTTTCTTAGCTCATCTACCCCTTCAGCCATATTTTTCAAGTAGGTGCTCTTGCCCTCAGTTTTTCAGTTGTATTCCATGGGAGGGATGGTCCAAATTAATTGGCAGCTGGAAACCAAAGTACAGAGTATAATTTTATATCTTACCATCACTTATCAAGGAAGAAAACCATAAGCACCAATAATGGCCATTTAAGCAAGTATAACTTAGATATAATAAAAACAAAAAGTTCCATAGCATCTCTATATGCCATGATTAAAATGTATATCAATAAATGATGACTTGAAAATTGCATATTTAACATGTGACTATGATCCTGATTAGCAAACATGAGAGTAAAGGGAATAGATCTGAATATTAAATTGAAAAACACATGCACAGTAAGTGGTTGGAAATTGGAATAGTTGAGTGGCAGTGTGAAGAGGGCTTGTGCTAAGAGTGCAGGAGCCACAGAGGTGGCCTATGTTACACAGGGGCATGAACACTGTGTGGGCAGTAGGTGTCTCTGACATTCTGGAGAGACCCTTGCATCTTGGAGTTAGAACACCAGAATAACACACTTGCTAAAAAGGAAGGAAGTAATCTGATCACAGCAGGGCTCACTGTCTTAGTCACTGTACAATGTAAACTACACAAGAGAGCTCAGGATATGTGCATGCTGTTCACATTAGGCTATAAAAGAGGAAAAGGTCTTCCTTGGAGGCTGTAGTAGAATTTTTGTGTCCTTGCTATCTTCAAATTCTTGCTGAGCAATTTCTGAGAAAGGAAAGTTCAAGATGCCCTGTGGGACTTCCTCCCAGCTCACCTCATCTCTGCCAGGCTACAGAGCAGCTGTGCTTAAAGGTTTTGAAACATTGGCACCAATGCCCCAGATGTTATAAAGAACACTGGAAAATTACTCAGAACTTGAATCCAGCATGCTCATGCAGCAACTGCAAAATGCCACAGATTCTGGCTCTCATCATTGTATATGTTAGATGAATATAGGTAAGTTAAATAGTGGAACTTAGGGTTTCTTGAGGCAAAGCTGGGAATCAAACACAGGCCTCACATGTGCTAGGCAAGTTCTCTACTACTGAGATCTATCACTAGCCTAATAGTGGCATTTTTAATCCAGATATTTCAAGGAAATCAAACAAAATTTTATGACATTAGTACACCAATACAGAGGCATAGCAACAAGTGAAGCACTCTCAGTGCTCAGATAATGAGATCATTACTGGACTTGGATACCCAGAGATAAATTCACAGGAATCAGAGGGGTTTTATTTTTATTGTGATAATGGCAAAGTCTTTGGAAAATAATATTTTGCAATATATCATGGTAATAATAAATTTATTAATCATAAAAACTATGATAACTCTTGTTTTCATGTCAGTCACAAATTAGAGTTGGTTTACTCTATTCCCTGCTCTGTGTTCTCTTTGCTTTGAGTAAACACCTCAGCTGGTCACGGTTCTTCACCTACTGGGTGACAAACTTGCCCCAGTCCTGTAAGTTATTACCACCTATTTGGCACTATAATGACTTAGTCAAAAGGCCCTTCCACCAGCTTACCAAGTTTAACTGCTTCAGCATGGTACAGAGTGCTGTTAGGGAAGGCAAATCCATTTATGGACCACCTATCTATATTCCACTAAGAAGAAAAGACCTTATATACATTCCCCAGTCCCAAGTCAATCAATGTGTTTCCACATCATTGAGAAGGAGGGAAAGTGCTGCTCAGAGCAGGGCTGCACAGGCTAAGCTCCCTGAGATGCCTTAGGAGCTCTCAGCAGAGGCTGACACCCCAGCTGTGTGGATCCAGTGTGGTCACTTGGTGGTCTTTGCAGCCCATCCAGGTCTTTTTTTTTTTTTTTTTTTAACAATAATCTGTCATTTATTTTGTTTACATATTAAAACACTCTGATGCATTTAGTGCATTTAGTACATGATGGGTTTTTTTGAACCATACATTTTGAGGATTAAGATTTATAATTTCTGTTGTCTCTGTCATAGTTCATGGTCACAAAAAATGACTTATTTTGCTAAACATCATCCCCAGGATTTTATAATCACTTTGTTTCATCTATAATTGGCAATGAAAATAGTTTTTCTAAGTAAATGCACTTTCAATTTCAAAATATTTACTAATATCATTATAACAAATGAATTCTAAATCAAAGATCTCCAAGGAATCTTAAGTACTCATGTGTTTGAGACTCTTTTCAGAACCATCCAGGTCTTGTAGACTCATTTGCTCTGGGGAAGAAGGAGAACCAGTCAGTGTTCAATTGGTGGCAGAACATTGCTCTTTATTCCCTTACACCTCTCTCTCCTCAGTTCCTCAAAAACCAGACTTGGCCATTCTCCGAGGGAAGTAAATATCCTGACTTTTTTTCTCTCTCATCCCATTTTCCTGCCTTATCAGGCTCCTCTGTGTGTCTATCGGCAACATCACCAGTCTTTGTTTCCACCATGGAAGAGAGTGAAAGGGCTTCAGGATTCAGATTCTAGATCTGGAAGTGAGACCCAGTGCCCCCTCCTCCACAGACAGTAGGAGCCTCCCAGAGAGGGCAGCTCCTGGTTCTGCCAGGCTGGACAGGGGCTCACTCACACAGAGCCCTTCTTCCCCTTAGTTCCCAAACCTCCTCCCATGTACAGGCAGGTGGTCACCCAACAGGGCTTCCCCACTTGCAGCTCAGCATCCCTCCCTCCCAGCTGTGAGCCAGCAGCTCTTAACTGGACAGTCCACCAGGAAGCACAGGGGCACCAGCAGGCACAGCCTGGAAAAGCATGCCTGCCACATGATCTGCTGCTCCCCTGCCTACAACAGCCCATACAGAGGAGACTCAGAATCACTGACCCTCTGCACCTGCCCAGGCTCTCAATCTGCACTTTTGCTTCCTCCTACCTGCACGGTCTACCCACCCCTGAGAACCCAGCTCTTCCCCGTGGGTTCCTTTTTCCTAAGGCTGCCCTGAACTCCCTATGTCCATTCCTGGCATGAAATCCTGCAGGCCACAACTCTCCCAGCCCATAGGGGTCTTCTCCCCAAAGAAGATTAAAGGCCTTCCTGAGATCCTGCAGTATGGACTGCCAGCCCACCCTCTGCATCCTTAAATGGCCATGGCCACAATCCGGGTCTCCCACAGGGGGCACTCCTGTAGAGGGATCTCCAAGGGTGACATTTAGTGCACATTATCACATGGGCACTGGAGAACTGCCTTTCACACCATACAGCTGAAACTGGGAACGTCCTTACTGAGATTCAACATTTAAAGGAGGAATTTGCAGAAATAAGCAATAGGCCTTTCCCACTCTTCCCAGGTACTGCCCTAGTGACATTCCCCATTTCTGACCAGAGGAAAGTAGAACTAACATTCCCCTGCTGCACCTGTCAGAGAGGCCACAGGTGGGAGCAGCAGATGGCACACAGCTGCCTACCCTACTAGAGGAGTCACCTGCATGGGCCTCTGCTCTGGGGCAGTCTGCCCTATCTGTGGTAACCAACACTCCTAGGGGCTGCACTGGAAAATGGTAGATATAGGAAAAAACTGTAACTATAACTGCCCCAGAATGGGCTGGTCTCTCTCCCCAGATGGTCAAGGACATCAGCTATTCTACTGTCCATGTCATCTGCAAGGCCACTCTAGGAGGAAGACCTGTGTGGTGGGGATAGGGTAGAGACTGGGAGGCTCAGTGACCCTGAAGACACACTCAGGAGACAGCTTCTGAGGAAGGACTAGAGAAACTACCCACAGGGCAGAGGTGGTGGCCTGGGATGCAGAGCCATGGCCTGCTCTATACAGCCTCCAGGGACTGCACTGGTGGAGTGCTGGCCCTGTGGGTCTTTGATTATGTCAGCTGGAGAGACTGGGGGAGAGCAAGGCAGACAGGAAGGGACCAGAGGCATTACCTCTGTAGAATTCCTCTTCAGTTTCTAAGAATCCAAAGATCACAACTCATTGACTCTGTGTCGCCTTCAGGCCATGATAATCTAGTCCACACCAGCCACCATTCCCAGCCCAAACCCTGGTCAAGCCAGCAAAGTGTGAAAGAAAGAGACATGGACAGAGCAGGAGCCACAGCTACAGCCAGAAGAGGCCACAGCAGGACATTCAAGGATGTTACTGCCTGGCTTTTGGCAGGACTGAAGATTCTAACTGGAGACATGGCTCCCAACCCCCACAAATACACAGCCTTCCAACCCCTGTTCCTGGTCACCTCCAAGGCTCTCTGTGCAGCAGAAGGCATGAGGGGCCCTACATCCCAGGCAGGCCTTCACATCTACAGCCAATGACCACTTTTCTCACCTGAAGCCTCTGCAGCTGATGGCGTCTTGCTCTTCTTGCAGCAATAGACACAAACAGGAATCATAACTGTCATAATCAGAACAGCAACAGATAGGAAGATGGGCCATCCCTTCCAAAGTCCAACACCTGAAAACAGGATTGTTACACTCTAGGTACCAGAACTTCAAGGCTTCTCCCTTCTCACCACCCTGGTCACTGACCAACGTGGTTGGGAACCCCTACAGGGACCCCCAAGCTTACCACAGGACACAGGGACAGTGGTGTTCTTTCCAATGTGTACCACATGGCAGCTGAACCTCTGCTCCTGTCCTTGGGGAATCCTGGTGGACAGCCAGGTCTGGTAGGTCCCATTCCCATAGGGAAAAACATCCACAGAGTCCTGGGTGTCCTGACTCAGGAGTTCCGCATCTTGAAGCCAGGTCACAGAGATATTCTGGGGATAGAAGCCACAAGCCCAACATGTCACGTTGATGGTGTCCTCAGAGGTTTCACCACAGGTCATATTCACTGTTGGTGACACTGGAGAAGAAAGGGCAGAGCTACTCAGACATGGGACCAAACCTCATGTCCCTCTCAGGGAGGGAATAGGGCTGGTCTTCTCCAATCTCTGACTCTGGCCTAAGACCTCATTGACCCCAGACCTTCTACAAGTCTGTTCTCAGCCTGGAGCCTGAGTCATCTGACAGAAGGATGGGCTTCTGGCCTCACATTCTCACTCCACATGTTCATGTTGAGGAGAGGTTGTTACAGGGACTCTGGTATGTGAGGTCATCAGGGGTATTTTGGGGGACTCAGGGTTGTGGGGACAAGTGGGAGCTCTCTATGATAGCAGGCAGGCAGGCAGGTGGGGGCTCACTAGTGTCTGGCACATACACCCTCCTGACTCTATCTAGTGGTGTGACAGGACAGGCAAATCACAACACAAACTCACACAAGGTCTCCTGGGCAGAGGCTCCAGGGGAGAGGGAGGAGCCCTTCCAGGAGACTTGATAAGTCCGAAGTTTTCCACAAAGCTCTCCCTGCACTTGGGCCCAGATGTCCTTGCTTTGAATGCCATCTTCATCCCAGGAATTCTTGACTTCCATAGCCAAGGTCTGAGCTGAGGATGGCTCCACTCTCAAGCTGCGTGTCTCTGGGTGATAGGAGAGGAAGGGCTCCCCATCATAGTAGATCATCCAGAAGCTCCTGGTGCAGTTGTCCTCTTCAATCTTGCAGCCCCAAATCTCCTGAAGGGAATGAGACCCTGCCCCCACGCAACAGTCACTTCTCCATCCCCTGGCCCCTCTGCCTCCCTGCCCACCAAGTGAAAAATTCCAGCCCACAGAGGACCTCAACCTGGCTCTCCTCAGTGTCTCCTCACTGTCAATTGCAGTGAGAACAGACAGGTCCCTGCTCTTTGCCCCCAGCCTTCCTGGAGTAAGCTCATGTCACCCTTGCTCCCACCCACACTCACCTCCTCTCTGCTCCTGCTGGGCATTGATATCTGCCAGGGTTGCTTTTGCTTTCTTGATGTGCTCTTTCAACTCCTGGATCTCTATGTTCCACCTCTCATTTCCCAAGGGTTTTTCTGCCCATGGCCCTTGGGGTTTGGGGCTTTCTTTAGAGTCACTATCATAGTGAAGGAAGAGCTGATGGTCCCAATAACCATCAGCAAAGGACCTTGATTGCACTAATCCACCTTGGGACCTCACTGTGAGGTTATAGTGAAGACTGTGGTTCCCTGTGGAAGAGGAAGCAACAGATGACACCTCTTCCTGGAAACAACTTCTCATCAATGCTCACCACAAAGGCTCTGCTGTCCTGAGCACCCGAGGAGGCAGCAAACACACACAGACAAAGGGACAGAAGAAAGGTTCCCAATACAATGCAGATAGGAAAGTAAAGATGAAGGAGAGGGGAAGTGAGGGATGGAGAAAGGGGAAATGGAGAGGGGCAGGCATAGAAGCCAGGGCCCAAGACAGGGGAACAGGTTGCCTAAGTGTATAGGAGAGAGTTCAAGAGGAGAGGCTGGCCTGCAGGGGCAGGAGGAACAGGAGGTCCAGATGTGCACAGCAGGGAAGGCCCAGGAAGGGTGGAGGGAGGGTGGACCCATGGTCACACATGTGCAGGGGATAGGGCAGGGGGGCAGGGGGCTGAAATAGGGGTGCTGCCTCTCTGCAGACTTCTCATGGATAAGGTGGGACAGGCAGGTTGGGGCAGTGTAAGGGAGGGTTGTGGCCCCAAAAGTATTGAGCAGGGTTGTACCATAAAGGGATGTAAAGCAATAGGTGGGTCCAACTCAAAAGATCAAACATCTGGAGGCCCTAGGTAGGGGAGGTAAATGGTCCTATTAGCATCTCCTGAGAAAAGGCAGCTGGCAGTGTTTTCAAAGATCTGATGTATCTTTTCAATAGATAATGCTGGAAAAATTGGATTTCCACTCACAAACAATGAAGTTGGACCCTTTACTTATTCACAGATAGAAATTAACTCTGGAATAGAAATTAACTCTCAATGAGAGAGTGCTTGCCTAGCTTGTCCAAGTGCCTGGGTTCAATATGCAGATTGTATACACACACATACACACACACACACACACAAACTCAAAATGCAAACTATAAAACTTAGAAGAAAACACATTGGCAGCTACATATAGTGATATATGCCTGTAATCCCAGCTACTCAGGAAACTGAAGCAGATGAATGCAAGTTCAAGGTCAACTTGGGAAACTTAGTCAGAGACCCTATCTCACAATAAAATTTTTAAAATGCCTGTCATGTAGCTCAGTGTTAGATTTCTTATTAGCATGTGAGAGATTATAGGTTCAATTCATATTACTAATAATATATATATGTATATATGTATATACATATGCATACATGTATGTATATATTAGATAAACATATTTGTTAGAAAATGTATTGGCAATAATCTTCAGAAAAAAGAATTGACTAATTTTCAATGATATGACACCACAAGCACTTGTCAGACACTATAGATAACAATTGATAAATTTGACCCATCAAAATAATTAACATAAAAACATCTAAACACCAAAGCATACCCACAGAAATGGTGACCTGCAGAATGGGGTAAAAATATTTGCAATACTTGAGCTGGGGTAGAAATCCTCAGCTGTAGAGCACTTGCCTAGTATGTGCAAGAGCCTGGGATTGATCCCAGTTCCCAAAACAAGCAAACAGAAAAGGATCTTGACAACTCAAAAATAATATAAAAGTTGAATCTATTCAGAATTGGGCAAAATATCTCTACAGCCAGTTCCCTGGTAGATATACAAATACCTAAGAAGCACATGAACAGATACTCAACATCATCAGTCATTAGGGAAATGAAAATAAAAGCACAATAAGACTCCATGTTGTACACATGAGGATGGCTACCATTTAGAAAAAAAGAATGTGGAATGAACAATTTCACAAATACATAGAAAATTGCAGCACAGGTGAATTGCTTACCTATGCATACAATGGTGCAGCTGCTATGAAAATAGTAAGGGGGTCCCTCCAAATGCTCAAAAGATACTTTCTGTATAATCCAGTTACTGTATTTCTGGCCATAAACACAACAGTAGTGAAGGCAGGTAAATGCAGAGATGTGCACACCCACATTAATAACAGCATTGTTCCAAAAAGCCAAAAGATATAAGTAACCCAAGTACCCATCAACTGAGGAACACCTCATCAAAATGTGGCTTATATGCCAAAGGAATATTATTCTGAATTAAAAAGGAAGGGCATTCTGTTAGTTGTTACACTATGGATGATCTTGAGGTTACTATACAAAGTGTATAAAGGAAGAGGGACAACTTGCACAACCTGGGGGAGGCCCTTCACAGTGGAAGGGCTGGAGTGGAGCAGGTCACATCCCAAAAGAGCATCAGGTTAGGAAAACATAGGGGCCAGGGGTGTTACTCAGAGGTGGAGTGCATGGTTGAGGCCAGGTTCAATGTCCAACACAAAGAAATGAACAAACAAATAAAAAATATCACAGGACGAAAGTGGTGATGGGAGAGGCCATAGTTGGGGAACACCAGGACCAACCAATTACCAAAACACAGATTTGGACACATGGCTGAGGGAGCCAAAGCCCTCTAAGGTAAAGGAACCCCCAAAAAGAGGGAGAAGGGCAAAGAGCAGGAGGACCAAGAGCCTTTTTCTAATATGGATGGGAAGGGGAGGAGGGAAGGGCAAGAGAGATTAGTAGCCTGGTCAAGGAATGACTAGGGGTGGGGGTTGAACACAGCATAGAGGTGACCCTAGGAGAACCGGGTTAGGGGGAAGACAGGGGTGTTGCTCTGGATGAAGGCAGATGAGAGTGGCTATAGATTGCAAAGGTCCCACCAGAGGGGGCTTGTGACAGGTAGAAGTTGGTGAGGGCTCCAGGCAGGTAGGCAGGGGTGGTGAGGAAAAGGTCCCACAGCAGAGAGGTGCAGTGGGACCAGGGAGAGATAAAGTCCAGCACCTGTAGGGTGGAGAGTAGAGGTATAAAATGGGCAAGGGTTGGATAAAGAAGTGGGCAAGAGACCATCAGGAGGGTGATGCCCACACTGGGAGAAAGAGGGCATGATGCTGAGAACAGCAGGGAGGTCAAGGTATCCTGCACTGTGCTCAGAGCCAATGACTGTCAGCACCAAGACTCCTGCTGGGGAGGTCTCGGAGCAGTGGGATGAAGAGAAGACCCAAGGACAGAAGGCTCCACCAGAAACAGGGTCATCAGGCTGGGAGTGGAGCTCAGTGGCAGAGCAGTTGCCTGGCATGCTTGAGGTCATGGGTTTAATCTCAGCACCACAGAAAAAGAAAAAGGAAAAGGAAAAAACAAAACCAGTTGGGTTTATCAAATTTCTAATTTCATTCAACAACGAAATGGGAAAAAATTTCTAGAATTCATGTGGAACCACAAAAGACCCTGCTGTGGTTTAGATATGAGGTGTCCCCCAAAAATTCATGTGCGAGATAATACAAGAAAGCTTAGATGTGAAATGACTTGGTTATGAGAGTCTTAACCTAACTAGTATTAATCCCAGGTAGGAGCTACAGAGTGGTAACTGTAGGAAGGTAGGTTGTGGCTAGGTAAGGTGGGTCATTGGCAGTATGCCTTTGGGGTACATATTTTGTGTAGTTGGGCGGAGCTCACTCTCTCAGCTTCCTGGTGAAATGTCCTGAGCTGCTTTCCTCCAACTCACTCCTCTTCCATGATGTCCTGCCTTACTTAGGGCCCCAAGGAATGGAGTCAGCCATCTATGGATAGTGACCTCTGAAACTGCAAGTCCCCAAGTAAATTTTTCCTCCTCTAAAATTGTTCTGGTCAGGTCTTTTGTTCACAGCAATCAAAAAGGTGACAAAAATAGACCCCCCCCAAAATCAAAACTGTATTGATCAAAAAGGACAATGCTGGGAATATAATAAAACCAGATTTCAAAATAGATTTTAAAACTACAATAAATAAAGCATCATGGTATTGGCAAGAAAACAAACATGACGACCAATGGAAAGGAACTCAGAAATAAACCCATACATGTACAGTGAATGCATTCTTGACAAAGGTGCCAAGTGTACAGAATATGAAATTGGTATCTCAATAAAAGCTGTTGAAAAAAACAAGCTATTCACAAACATAAGAATGGAAATGGACCTTCATATAAGTCCTTATATGAGAATCAAACTCAAAGTGCATAAAAGATTTAAATGTAAGTCCTGAAGCAGGGTATGGTAGAGCAGGCCTGAGTTCTAGTTACGTGGTAGGTTGAGGCAGGATAAGCACATGAGTTCAAGACCATCCTGAGAAAAAGAGGAAAAACACTTACCAAAACACACACACACACACACACACACACACACACACACACACACCAACTGAAACTACAAAGCTACCAGAAGAAAACATAGGAGCAAAGTCCCTGACATTGGTCTGGATAGAACTTTCTTGGATATGATCCTCAAAGCACAGGCAACAAAAGGAAAAATATACCAATAGAAAAGCATTCAACCAAAGTGTTTCTGCCCCCAAAAGAAAATAATTAAGAAGTGAAAAGAAACTCATACACTGGAAGAAAGTATTTGCAAATCATACATCAGATAAGGGCTACTCCCCAAAATATACAAGGAACACAAAGTTCCCCATAACAAAACAACAAGCAACCCTATTTAAAAATTGCCAAAGAAGTGAGATTCAAGATGGTGCACTAGAGGATGTCTGCATTTCCAGTTTCTCTGGAACTTGGGATGCAAATAGTAGGTGTACTGCTTTTCAGAGAGTTAGGTAAAAGAGGAAATTCACTGAAATTCAATATTAGACAGTCAGAGGCTACTCAAGACTCAGAAATCCTTGTGCATTGAACAAAAATTAAAAATACATTGGAACCAAGTTGGTTGTGGCAGTGGCACTGGCTCACCACAGAGAGGAGGAAAGATACAGAGAAAAACACACTTGGCACAGAAAAACCTGTAGATCAGAAAAACAGCATGTATTTAACTGATCCACTGGCCGCACAGTGAACAGGAGTTTGAAAAGAGTTCTCTGTTTCCTAACTGGCAAGCAGACAGCTGAGACAGGAACCATTCTGAGGAGGCCATGCTGCAGCTTCCTGCTTCCAGAGTCCCGGAGATCCTAACAAATATCTCTATACTGTCCAGATGAGTACCCACAGTATGGCCTGGGTTGTACCTAGAACAATGAGTGAAACAGGCACACACAACACTGTGTGTGTCAGGTTGGGTGGGGGGACTTCAAGTCAGAAATACTGCGAGAATTGCAACTCACTGTCCCATTCAGTCTGGTGGCTCACGTGACCTCCCTGAAGAGGGTTGGGAATCTGAAGGAGGGCATGAGCACACTCAGGGACTAACCCTGGGAAGGCCATATTTGTGGGCAGCTGAGTGTGTGACACCTGTGCAGGGTTGGCTCTCCTGCCCCACAAGTAGAGTTCTTGGGAAGTTCAAGAGATCCAGACTTCCAGCAGAGATCTGCATCTGCCTGGCCATAGAGTGTGTTGACCTAATCTCTCCAGAGCAAATACCATCCAACCAAGTTCCAAAGGCTTCAAGCCGCAGCCACCAGATCTCCCCAATTGGAACTCTGTAGCAGGCTAGACTCTAGGAGTGCATCAATCTGGTCTGTGAGAGAAAACTCCAGTCAACAGTCCTTCCCATTCCATCACCCCTTACACTGGTAAGAAGCTGAGAGCTATTTCAACCAGCTTCAGTTTTAGACCATTCCTGTTGGCAACTTTTGAGAGCAATAGAAAAAGAGGAAGGGGTTAACAACTCCCAGAGCTTGGTCTCCATCTCTCATATAGCCCAAAAGAGGAAAATTCTTTTACTTATCATAAAATGTTGTATCCTTTTTTGGTGTTTTTATTGTGCTGAATATTTCATGAATATATATATACCTATATATATTGGTTTACATTTTTTTTCTCATTTTTAGCATTTTTTTTAACACTACTTATTTTCCCTTGTCTTTGAGAACTAAAATGTTATTTTTTTATGTTTTGGTTTTGTTTTATTTTAATTTGTTTATTTCCCTTGTTCTCTTTTTCTCCTTTCTTTTCCCACTAACAGCCAAATTCTCTTTCTCTCTCCCTTTACTTTTCTATTTTCTGGCATCCTTCTTTACAGCCATCACTTGCTACATCTCTTCTGTATTCACTCTGCTTACATTTTGAACATTCTAAACATTCCTTTACTATCCTATTTTCTTCTCTCTCTCTCTCTCTCTGTCTCTGTCTCTGTCTCTCTCTCTCTCT
>NW_026694454.1:0-88870 GCF_021218885.2 Marmota monax | reverse complement strand
GCTATATTTTTGTATTGATCAAACATATGCCCGAATGTCTCTTGAATTTTACTGGGGATGCCCCCTTCTCTAACAATTACTTAATACACTCTTCAGTTTGTATGTACTAATTTATGATCATTTTTACAAGTATAATTAAGCCAAAAGGTGAGCCAACAAAAACCAAAACAGAAATAAAACAAAATGGAACAAACAAAAAATCTTATATCCAGCCTTTCTATACCCTGAAATGTCTACCATCTTTCTCCATATCGTTCCACAGACGCAAAAGTATTCTCAGATTGTGGGAAGCAGTTTTCTTCCAGTCTCACTCATCTCCAGGACAGGGCAACTTAAAACAAAAGAAAAACAAAACGAAAGAAGCAATCTTAAAATGGCTAACATTCACTCTTGCCCTGCCCTCAGGGGCAAGAGTTACCATATCACTTACCCTTCAGTTGTTCCATTCACCATATGGGCTCAAATGCCTCAGTATGCTGGCACAATTCCAAGCATTGTCAAGCAGAAAAAAACTTTATTTTTAGAAACACACATGCCGCACACACGAGCTCTTAAGGAATAACTCCGAGCCCACTGCAACCCACCAGCTTCCCATGAGCCTTCTCAACCCTCCCCCCCCCCCTGCTCTGCGGCGATGCTGGGTCCAAGTGGGACAGAGTCAAACTAGTCCCCCAATGAGCAGAACGTGGTCTGAAAGGGTGGGAAACAGACCAATGGAGGGCATCACCACAGAGAGCCAATCAGCTGGCAACTGGAAGTTTGCTGGGGTTGCTGTGAGCCAGTCATTTCGGAAGTTGCCTGCAGGCCGCGTAGTGAGGCCAATCAGCTGGAAGTTGGCTGGGCCCCCTTTAGGCTGTTGCTCTTCAAGAAGTTTACTCACTAAATGTAATCTGGCTTCCTTTCTCTTGTGGCTTTTAAAATTTTCTCCTTTTGCTATATGTTGGAGCATCTTCATTATAATGGTGTCTTGGTGTGGATCACTTGTTAGTTTGCACAGTCCGTGTCCTGTAGGATTTTTAGGATTGGATTTCTGGTTCATTCTTCATGTATGGGAGGTTTTCCAACATTAGTAATTGAACAGATGGCTCATTCCTTTGATTTGCGACCTCTGTAGCTTCCTATTATCCCAATAAGTCTTTAAATTTGGTCTCTTTACTGCTATCCCATGTTTCTGGATGTTCGCTCATGGTTTCTTATCAGTCTTGCTGTGTGGTCGTCCACTCTTTTCAAGATGATATACTTTGTCTTCGTTTGTCTTGAGGTTCTATCTTCTAAGTGTTATACTCTGACTGAGTGATTACTCTCATTTGGAGTTTTAACTTTGCTTTATATGTCCTTCATTTCCAGGATTTCTGTTTGGTTTGGTTGCGTAACCTCTATCTCCCTGTAGAGGTTGATCTTTTGCTTCTTAGATTTGTTATAGTTAATTTGTTGTCAAAAGTAATCTTTAATTGTCTGCATTTGCTGTCTAAGGTCTTCCTTGAGAGTCCAGATCATCTGAAACCATGGTATCTGAAATCTGTAGACATGACATATCTTTCGCGTGCAGACGTTACCCTCTCCTAATGTGAATTGTCATGCCATCGTTTGTGTCCTTCTTTCCTTGTGTTTTTCATATTGCGCACGTTCTTTCCAACTCTGTGGTGACTGTTATGTTAATGTTTTTCCCCTATATATTATATTCCTCATTGTATAATTCTAAAATAATCTCTGATCAAGCTGCAGAATCATGCTGGTAGCCACGTCCACTGATAGATGGTGAGTAATGTTTTCCAAGATGCCTTCCATCTGTTTCTCGGGTAGGGTGTTTGGTTCTGTGGTGGTGGGTGCTAGGGTTACCTTGTGCTCGTGTTCAGAGCTCAGTCTTGTGACCCATGAAGCACAAGACCTCTGCATTCTTGCCTTCACCTCCATCTGCACCGGACCGCGTCATGTGGCACCGCCTTCCGTGCTGCCTCTGTTGGGTTTTTTAAATTGATTTATTGCGTCCTGTCATTTCATGGATTTCTGACTGTTTCTCTCTCAGGATCTCTATCTCTATCTTGAAATAATTTTGCCTACTTTTATTTGCTCTCTTATCTGATTGTGGGAGGGATCAATTTTTGCAATAGTTGCCTCATGTAGGTGATTCTTTAATTCACAGATTCATTTGAATTAGGAACCTTCTGGCACTCCTTCTGTGTATATTTCATCAAACTTCGTTGTCAGGGGGTTCTGTTTATTATTCAGTGTCCTTGTTTGGTTTGGGGGCCACAGTTAGCCTCCGCCTTTTGTATGTTTGTCTTATGTGTCTTCCTTACTTGCAGTGTGTATCTGAGAGATATACCATTTCTTTCTAGTATACTAGTAGGAATTGACTGATTACCTTCACCTTGACGTTGAACGTCCAGGACACTGGGCGTCCTCAGGAATGCTATAGCATCCTAGATCAGGGTACCGTTCACGTGGTGTGGGTAGGAATCTGGATTGACCCGCCACCCCTCAGCTTGACTTGCTGTATGGTAGTCTGCTGGTTGGAAGGGACAGTGACATGTGCAAAAGCTAGGCTCTAGTAGGTGTCTTCCCCTCCAGGGGAAGGGGGCCCCAGAGCAGGCTGCTGATACACCGGGGAAACCCCCCACTCAGACCGCTTTGTGGGTAGATCTGGGGCAAGGGTTGACTCCCGTTGGTAGTCTGCTTGTCAGAAGGGGAGGTTGTACAATAGAGGCTAGGCTCTGGTGAGTGTATGCCTCTCAAGATGAAGGGGGGTGAACAGGCCTACTTAGAGCATGGGTTTCAGGAGGGCTGGCTGTGCGCTGTTCTGTGATGGATCTCCTTAATACTCATTTCTTGATTATACACTTTGTGGATATTTAAAATCTTTGAGTAAATTGCAGAGTTCATAAAATGTGATTTTGAAATTGCTTTGCCACTGTTTTAATTATTTTACCCAGAGTGGATTTTTTAAATGTGCCTTACATTTGTTCCAGGAAATATTTTCCTACTCATTAATTTTAAGTGTCTTTTTGTCATGAAATATAGTAGTTGGTCCAGATAAGACAGTTCCCACCAATGGTCCATTGTGATAACAACACTGAGAGGATATATCTTTTGGTGGGTTGATTATAAGTCCTCTGGATATTAAATTGAGGGAGTGGATAAACAGGTTTCAAATGGCAGTTCCACATTAGTCCTTCTTAAAATATTCATGTTAAACCCTATGGATTAGAGGAGACAAATGATCATTAGTGGTTATCACCTGGAAAATGTATTAGAGTGAGTATTCTACAAAAAAAAGTGTACAAAGTCAAGTTCATGAAAAGATAACGCATATATACACCCACTCTAGAGGGGACTAATATACCCCACTGGTGTGATTAGAAGAAGCAGCACGATGATGGCCACGATGGTTCTGTACATATCGCTACAGTGATTGTGAATAGACACCCTCCTTCTCTAGTGTTCAAAGTTTGAAAACAAAATGATAACCATGACATTTTTTCTTTTTTCTAAAACAAACTATTTAAAAATTACGATATAGTGAGCTTAACCACCCAATTCTACACCAACTTATTGTTTATTTCTTAAATACCCTTATCACTCAAAAAAGAAACCAAAATAGATTAAAGGCCTTCAGTGTATGACCTGGCGTTCTATGAAAATAAACAAGAAGAAAAACCGGATGTTGGAAAATGAGTAAGGACAGTTTGGTTTGGGCGTTGGGTCAAGAATCTGAAAGCAAGAAAATAAAAACAAAGTGGAGATAAGTGGGAGGATTCTATCATGCTAAAAAAGTTGAAACAGCAAAGTAAACAATCAACAGAGGGAAGGCAGGACTTTACAGCATAGGATAAAATATTACCAACTATACATCGCCAATGATATGATCACCAGAAGGGATAAGGACTCTAAGTATCTAGTAGCGAAAAAAAAAAAAAAAAAAATATAATATAAATATATTATATATATATATATATAGTAATATACTATATATATATATATGTATGATCGTATCCAAAGAGAACTTAGACTTAAATTGATATTTCTCAAAAAAAAGAGATATTCAAAGGGCCAACTGAAGTATAATTCAATCTGGTCAAAACATCACTGATGATCAAGGGAATGTAAACTCAAAACCATAAAGAGATACCATTAAAAATTTCTATTATCAAAAGGGACTACATAAGAAACTGTTGGTGAGGGTGGTGGAAAAAATGCCTATGTATCCTGCTTTAAATATTATATTAATGGATAAAAAGGTATTGAAACTTCCCATTAATACCACCCCCCCCAAAATTTATATACCTACAATTTTACAATTACGCATCCAGTTAAAATGTTAATCTTTAAAATGTTTGTAAAATAATAAGCGTTATAGTGCCCCAAAGGAGTAGGTATATGACAACTTAATAATGGTTATTAATTTTTTATCAAAATTGAACAAAGAAAACTGTACCTAAATGTAACACACTTTTGCCTGTAAGTCTAGGTATATACGGCGAGAAGAGAGTCTATGATAATAATTAAATCAGATACATGTGAGCTTGTGATTACTTTCTAATATACCTTTTTCTTCAAGGGATATCACCTCTTTATACTTTTTACATAGTGGCTAACGTTCTGTCATATTACTTAGTGGTTCTGACTGTACCCTTTGGCCCTGCAATAAATAATGTTCTATTTTAATTGTGACACAGAGGATCCAGTAAAATTCTCTACAGACAAAATTACTTCCGGAATTTCGTGTAAGGCAGATGAAAATTACTGAACACATGAAAGAGATTTAAGAATACGGTAAACCCAGGGATGCATATGTCAAATGCAGTATGTTTTGCCTAACTCTAAACATGCTAAGTATTATGTTAATCACTAACAATAAATAGCTAGAGACATTATTTATCATTCAATAAATATGCATTGAACACTCACAAAAATCCTGTTATATTTGATTCTCTTTAGAGAAATGATTATCTGGCTTGACAAAACCAATATCAATTGAAAGCTATGGATAATTAGAGTTTATGTTTAAAAATTATTTAGCTATTTTGGGAAGAATTATCAGAGAATTTTGGCACATATGCTTTGATTTTTAATTATACCATTTGGATATGATATGTCAGGACCAATGCAAGAAAATGATCATGCCAAAGTATTTTTTGGTTGAAAATTAAAATAATTAAACAAAAATCTTTAGATTATTCTTTTCTTCATTCAGTTTTGGTCATTCAAACTACTGATTTCATTATCATTAATTCCACACACTTAGTTTATTTTAATACTTATTTTAATGTGTGCTGAGTATCAAACCAGGGACTTGCATGTACTAGGGGAGTACTTACTGCTGAGCAATAACCTAACCTCCAATTAGCTTTGAAGTACAAGAAAATGAAAATGTCAACAATTTAAAACACAATCACACATGCAACTCTTTGGCCTGAAATTTACTCTGATTAAAAGCTTTCTCTTCATTATTATTAGAAAAGAACCTTCATGAGTAAAAAGAAATTGGCTGGGGATGTGGCTCAAGCAGTAGCGCGCTCTCCTGGGTTCAATCCTCACTCAGCACATATACAACAAAGATATTGTGTCCGCCGAAAAAAACTAAAAATAAATATAAAAAGAAATTCTCTTCTCTCTCTCTCTCTCCTCTCTCTCTCTCTCTCTCTCTCTCTGAAAAAGAAAAATATCAAGGATTTATCATTCAACTTCAAAATTACCTTAAGAAAATCAGTAATATAATTAAAATTGTTTTTGAAGAATGGCCTTATAGAGCATGTCATCTTAGAGCCAGATCTTACAATTTCAGAACATAAGAATATTTATTAATAGCACATCAGAGCATTATCACTCACCTTTCAAGAAAAAAAAATGATTTTAGGCATTTTGGAAATGATAAATGGCCATTACTTTAAATATTATTTCCTGGTTACTTGAGGTTAATTATCCCAAAAGGACTAAAGCTAAAACCTTTGTTATATTAAACATTATCACTGAATAAAGTGATATTAAGCTACCACTAAGTTTATTCTTAGGAAACAACTTTTTGATATTTGAATCTTCATGACTATAATACATAGTTATGATATGAATGACTGTACTTCCTCTAATCAAGTTCAAATTTATCTCACATCTTCTTTCTTGTCTGCCATTATTTTTCTTAAAAATCCAAGTTCACATAAAAATTGTATTGCATTGAACTTTAATATTAACCTTTGGCGATTCTTGAATTTAGAATTTAAAATGAATTAGATGTGTGGTATTTTGTAATACAAGATTTTAATAAAGTATCAAAATATTTTCGAAATACCTCATTTTACACTCAGCCTTATTAAGTGGCTTCAAGAACATTTTGCATGATATTTTATATAACAAGAGATAGGAATCTCATTTCGTGTGAAACCTGCCCGCTTTTGCTATTTCTGAGAGAGTTAACAATGAGAAGCCCTTGAAAATCAACATGTGTCCTGGAGATATAATTTTAAAATTCAGATTTTATCAGTGGCCTTCTTAGATTTTTATCACTTCATTGTGATGTTCTCCTTTTCTTTTATGTATATGTATTATATTTCAGGACAATTCCTGAATTATATGTTTTGCTAAGATGAAATTGCCATATGTATGCTGATGTAATGATATTACTGACTGCAAAATTCAATAATTACACCTCAGACATACCTTGATGAATGCGTAATTTAGGAGGGCCAGACTGCAGAAATTCTAAGAATTATTTTAAAGCAATTCTCTCCTTTCTTATCCCCAAATGCTACAGTTTATGTCCTATTATTTACCATTGTGAGTGCTTCTAATTTATCCTCTCCTCACACTTCTGTAATCCAGTCCAGGTCTTCGTTAGTTGCTTTGACATTTATAAATGCCCCTAAATAATTCTATCTCCTTCCAGTTCCTTCTTCATACATGAATCTATTAAAGTCTTAATGAGTTACATTTCTAAATTATGTATTTGATTATTTTTTTCTCATTGTAAATAAGAAATAAAATGAAAGTTCAGTGGCTTTCTAATATTTGGAGTATGTGTTTCAAATTCTTTAACCTAGCATATATTGTCTTTTATATTCATGCTCAAAGCAAAAGCTCCATACTGATATCTTCTTCATCAATTATTTTCACTTTAACCTTCAGAAAATTCAGACTATGTTCCCTATTTTGGTCTCATATCTCCATATAGTTGATTAAATATTGCTTTTTCCCACTATATGTTTTATCAAAAAATGTTTATCTCTAAAAACCTTACTCTACACAACCTCTCAAGCTGTTTTTTATCTTTGTATAGCTCTTTCCTTTTTTTATAAACAGAACTAATTTGCTTCTCTGTAATTTCATAGCATTTTGTGCATAGTTTAAATAGAAATACAAAGAACAGCTTTTCTTTGTATTTCTATTTAAACACATTCCAAATAAAAAATGGGCTAAATGATCATATTAAAGACATATATTGTTCATTTAGCTAATAATATTATAGCAACTGCTTACTCCTCTCAAAATTAAAAAAAAAAAAAAAAAAAAAAAAAAACAAGAACAACGAAACACATAGAAAGGGATGTACTAAGTTGTTGCAGTATTTTGGTATATTTTAAATTACTTTAATGTCTTTTTTTTGGGACTGAGTTAA
Source organism: Marmota monax (assembly GCF_021218885.2). Lineage (NCBI taxonomy): Eukaryota > Metazoa > Chordata > Mammalia > Rodentia > Sciuridae > Marmota > Marmota monax. Next base: position 81,261 of record NW_026694454.1, on the reverse strand, counting down.
TTTTCTTGGACCCTTGAAACTGGATTGCTTACTGTGAGATGGGGATGTTATAAACCAAGGCCCTCCTTTGTGTTTTCTTTCTTTCTTGTGTGCCTATGGCCCCTTCATCTCTCAATCGTGCCAGAACACAGGAGCCTTGACAGGTGCAACTGTCCAATCTTGGACTTCCAGCCTCCAGAACCATGAGCTACATAAACTTCTTTCTTTTATAAAACACCCGGTCTCAGGTATTTAGTCATAACAACATAAAACATTCTAAGACATCTAAGTTAATGATAAACTATGAATAATGGATAGTAGGCAAGAGTCACCATCTGTAGTGATTTAGGTTGAGCTTGCCTCTCGGGGAGCATCCAAGATGCAAGATATAATTTACTGTACTGTTTTCTTTGTAAGTCACTTGTTTTTCAAGCAGCTTGACACTTCTGGCCTCACCACTCTGATAATGAACCTTAATTTAGTTTAAAGAAAATGCTGTCATTTAAAATAGCAAAATCATCTCATCTCTTTTATTTTGTTACAAGCACGTGAAGAAAAACCAACATAAAAATGTTTAAAACATGCATTTTTAAAGCCATAGACAAGAATAAAAAAAAAAAAGAAAAACCATGTTTTGAATCATTAACACTGTATTATAAAATGTCTTCTTGAGACTTGCATAATACTAAATATCTAGAAAAATAATTCAGCATTTATTATGTAAATATACATTGAATTGATTTCAGTATAATTGAAAAAATAGGATAAGTTTAAAGCACTTTGTTTCTTCAAAACTATAGATGCTTCTCAATTTTTTAATAATTATTAGAGGTATTTTAAAGAATAGTATATATTTAATAAACTAATAATAATCTGAGAAGTTATGAACTCTAACTTACAATTTCTGGAAATATTTTAGTTCTTTTCATAAACTATGACAGGCATTGTAAATTATTTTATATTACCCTTTGGTATAGCATTTTGAAAGAGAGTTCAATTCCAAATTTATGTTAATAGAAGTCCAATATATAAGGAACTCTTCCTATTGTCTCGTTACTATTTTCTATCAATTGCAAGACAATACATGTATACTTAAAATCCGTTTGATAAATTTCATAAGTATGGTGGAAAAGGTTGATTTCATAGAAGCAAATTGTAGATAATTTCTCTTTTCTTATGGTGATAGTCAGAACACTTGATCTCTTTCATTTAGTGTTAATAACATTATCATACTACTTTCTTTGTGTGACATGTTCTATTTTTATATTTAAAAATAAGCATGATTCCTATAGCAAGTTAAAGCACAGAGAGGAATGTAAAAAAAAATTATCTTTATCTCACTCCCCCACAACTGCTCCATTAAGTCAATGAATATAAGTTTGGCATGTATTTATATATACCTATACCCTATGCTTATATAAAGTATATGCATATTATCTACCTAGACTACCTATTTAATGTTTAATGAAGCACAACACAGACAAAGGCATTCAAAATAAATATATATCTCAATACATCATCATAAGAAAATAACCAATTGACCATAACTCCATCAAAAAATAATATATTCAGCCATTAAAAAAGAATGAATTTTGTAACCTGTGACAACATGGATAGAACTGGAGGTCATTATGTTAAGAGAAATAAGTCAGTCCCAGAAAGACAGGTCCTATTTGAGCTCACTCATATGTGAAATCTAAAATAATTGATCTCATCTCATTGAAGTTGGGAGAAGAATGTCAGTTACCAGAGGCTGGGGAGAGCATTTGAGAAGGAGGGATGAGGAGATGTGAATCAATGTGCATCTAGTTACAGTCAGATAGGAGCAAGTAGTTACAGAGCATTGTTGCACAGCAGGGGGACTAGAGGTAACAATCATGTACTATATACTTAAGGAAGCTAGGAGATAGGAATTTGAATGTTTCACCATAAAAAAAAAATGTTTTAGGTTTGAGGAAAAAGATATGCTTGTCCTGATCTAAGCACTACACATTGTATACATGTTCACAACACCACATGGTACTCCATACACATGTAAAATTTTTATGATTTTATGTATCAGCTAAAAAAAATTGCTGAAAGAAAACTTAGCATCCAAGTGGCAGTCCTTAAATGTGTTCCTGAACGTCTTTTGAAAAGAGTTTGATTTAAAAAAAAAAAAAAAGAAAAATAAATAGAGTAGTAACTGTCTAAGAAGCTGCACTCTGCCTTTATCAATCAGTATCTCTGGCAACCTTCCAAAGTCTTTGATTTCATTTCATGGATGTACTTTAGCATTCTATTATATTTTAGAAACTTTTAAGTAGTTTTGTGTCTACATCTAACCATTTGTGACATGCCGTTTTTCACATAGTAGTATTACTTAATCTGTTTTAACTATTGTTTGGTGTTCCACTCTGTGATATGCTGCAATTATTTAGCATTAAATTTATTAGGTGTCTGGAATGTTTCCAGTTTTGCATCGACTATGGGTTGAACTGTGTCTCCCCTAATTCATATATTCACATTCTAACCCCAGTACCACAGAACTTGACCTTATTTAGAGAAAAGACCTTTACAGAGTTAATCAAGTTAAAATGGGTCATCAAAGTTGATGCTAAGGATACTAATCCAGTATCACTGTCTTTATAAAAAAAGTGGAAATTTGGAAACAGACATGGAAGGATGAAGGCGGTAAGGGCTGATGTTTCTATATGCAGAACAACTTTAAAGACTTCCAGGAAACCACCAGAAGCTAGTTAAGTGACTGTGGGACAGATCCTCTCTTGCATCTCTGAAAAATGAAGGAATACTCCAGCACCTTCATCTTGGAAATCCAGCATCCAGAACTGTTATACTCTAAATTTCTTTCTGATACTTGTTATCATAGTCCTACCAAATTAATACTGGACTATTAAGTATAATGGAGAGATGAACATAATTATTTGTCTTCTTGCATACACAAATATGGATTTATTCATTGTATAAATAAGAGTAGAAGTAATCTATGATAGGAATTACCATTTCTTCATACATTGTTTTTACCTTAGTTGAACCCAGGGTCACTTAACCAGTGAGCCACATCCCCAGCCCTTTATTTATTTGTTTATTGTTTTCAGATAGGGTTTTGCTAACTTGCTGAGGGCCTCATTGAGTTGCCAAGGCTGGCTTTGAACTTGTGATCCTTCTGCCTCAGCCTTCCAAGCCACTGGGATTACAGGTGTGTACCATCATGTGTGGGTCTTCATACTGTTAATATGACAGGGTAGTGTTGAAATGTTTAATTTTGCTATTTTGATAGGTATTTATGGCATACTGTGATTTTAAGAAACTGTCCCATTAATACAAATGTACTTTTCCAGATTTTCATTGGACATTTCAATAAATTGCTTCATGAAGTATCTTTTCATATCTATTACCATTTTCTTATTGTTTTATTTACTTGTGAGAATTCTTAAATTTTCAAGAAATTACCCAATTATCATATGCCTTCTCTGTTTTTGCATTTTGTTCTCTTAAACACAAAATTGTAAATCTCCAAATGATAATGTAGGAGAAATTCTTACAACCTAAGGTTCAGTGTTGACTTTTTATATTAAACACCAAAGAACTGGCCCTGGGAAAAAATATTGATAATCTGGATTCATTTACATACTGTCTATGGTTTATTTAATGCTACAGTGGTAGAATCACATAATGTGAGAGAGATTTACCAACCATGCCTCCACAAAGATTAAAATATTTACTGCATGGTACTTTACAGAAACAACACAAAAATCTCTCCATTAAAACAATTAACTTCTCAGAGTAAGCATTTATTAAAAAGAAAGGAAGAAACACAGAAAAAGAAAGAAAGAAAGACAGACAGAAAGAAAGAAATTTACTTAATTCTAAGTTTTCACTTAATATGTTACATCAGAATTTTAATTACATATTTATTTTTGCCCCTTCAGATATGTTCACCCAGGAAGGAAGGAAGGAAGGGAGAGAGAGAGAGAGAGAGAGAGAGAGAGAGAGAGAGAGAGAGAGATAAAGTGACAAATTTGCGAAACATATTCCCTGTTTAATGGATTGTTTGTTATATGAAATAACAATACATATCAAAAAAAAACCTTATGTAAAGTAACTATTACAAAAAATGGTTTAAGATAAAATGTCTTAAGAATAATTTTTTTAAAAAGAGTTTAATGAATAAATACTTAATTTTAATGTAATCTAATTTGTGGAAATCATCTTCTTGATTTTAAAATAGAACACTCTAAGAAAGTCAGGTACCAGATGTACAAATTCATTAAGAGATTCTCCTCTATTAACTCCAAAAATATTTATTATTTTTTGCATTTATCTCTTTTTTGTTATGATATATAATAGTAGTCAGATTTTATCAGTTTTGCATATATTATATATATTATGCATAATATATATATATATATATTGCAAATAATATATATAATATATATAGTTCCACACATGGTGTAATATAAAGTCAATTTGTAGTGAAATTTGTTTCAAATACAATTTCCATGTATATGTGACTGTGTTCAGGATTAATTAGTTCTAATATTCTATGCATATTTTATATTATAAAAAGCTTCCTTGATTACTGTAGCATATAAAGTGTTTAAAATAACTTGTGGTATCTAATGATGCAAATCTAAAAAATACACACACACACACTCTGGAGATTTTTGTTTACTACTAAAATGAATCCATAGGTAACCTTGGTGAAAATGGACAGCTTTGCAAAGTTGAGTCTTCTAATACAGGAGCAAAGAATCTGACCCATATTTATTTAGACTTTAAAATATTTCTTTGAAAAATGGTTCAGAGTTTTGTGTAGGGTATTACATATTCTGTTCGATTTAGTAGTAGGACTTTTGTGGTACCTGTATTTATTAAAATTTATCTATAAACACAAAATCAAAATAATTATATTTAATGCAAATTCAGAAAACATAGTAAAAAACCACTTATTTATCCTTAACAATTTAGCTGTACATTCAAAATTTTTACATAAAAATTAGGTCATCTACTAATATGAAATTATTCTCTGAAAATTTTAATATTTAATTAATGTGTTTTCCTTGCCTCATTGCACTTGTATGGAATTTGCAGTTTGATGAAAAATAAGTAGTGGATATACTTGTCTCTGGATATCTCCCTTAAGCAAAATATTTGCTTTTGACAATTTCTAGATATCCTTAAACAGATGAAGCACTTTTCTCTGATTCCTAAATAGTTAATCTTTTAATTGTGTGCTCACACACACAGTTAAGTTTTGCTGTGCTTAGCAAAACAAAGGTGTTCTGTTGAGAAACTGTGAACTCTTTGAGCTGTGTCCTTGTTGTAGTCTTGAGAAGATAGGAGAAAAGAATGTTCTGCCAAATTTAAAATCTATATAAGATATAGACATGTGATTGCCCAGAAATTAACTAACTACAACTCAGATAATAAGAAATATGGAGCACTGTGACCATGAACAAAGTCACTCTGAGAATGTTTATCCATGCTTGATAAGATTAAGCTGCCAGAAAAATGTTTCATTTTTGCTGTATAAAAGAAGGAGGGAAAAATAAAGCTGCTGCTTATTCTCTACTGGATGTGTATGGTGTGTGTGTGCCTTTCTTTATGCATCTCTGCTGTACCAGGAATTACAGATTGTCAGTGGGTTCTGACATTTAATTATGATTAGAAGTGAAATTTATTACTTTTCTTGCATCTCTTAACAGACATTTGGAATATTTAATATTCATCTTTATTACTTCACTTTTATTTACTTTTTAATTTTGAAGCAAACTTTTTTCTGGAAAACCATATTAGATTGGGATATGTGTGTGTATATGTGTATGTGTGTGTGTGGGGGGGTGTGTATACCCTTTATGCATTTCCAGATTTTGTGTTAAAAATAATTGTATTTGGAATTTTTGGATTTATACTCAAGTCTCAGATTAGACTTTACTGTCTACCCATGTCCACTTATTTGATGTTTGTTCAGATCTTTGTTTTGTTTTATTTTGTCAGGGTTATTATATTGGTCCCTAAATGGATGTAGGCAGTGCTTTCTCACAGAAAAGATTACTGCATTTATGTTTACAATAATCACAACTATTCTGTGTTTGGCGTTAATTATTTCTTCTATGTTTGAAATGGGTCACTGAAGACAGTATCTAGACCTGATTTCTTTGTGGGAAAGTCTTTAAAAATGCATTCAATTCAGTACTATATCCATTTTTCTACTTTGTACTATTCAGATTTTGTTTTTTCTGTGTTTATATAGAACATGTCCATTCATGAAAACTTCAAATTTGCTGATATGAATTTATGCGTATTATCGATTTATGATGTTTCATTTCTATAGATCTCTTTTTATTTTATTATTTTTTTCCTTATTCCTCTCATCAATTTTACTTGTTCATGTAATTACATGTATTTTAATGAAGAAACATTTAATTTTCTCTGTATTATTTTCTTTTGTATTATTAAATTCATATTATTTTTTATAATATTCTTGTTGAATTTGCTTATCTTTCCTTGAACATTTTGAAAAAATGTTAATTCAATTTTAGCTTTTCTATTCTCTGATTATACATGGTTTTAAAGCTTCAGGCTCCCTCTAAAAACACTATTTCCATGCATCTCAACTTTTGATATATTGTATTCTAATATATATATGTAAATTTTTTAAAGTTCCATTGTGATGATCTCTGCTTAGACATATATCATACTTACAAGTGTTTCCTTTTTAAAACATAAAAAGATTTTTTGCTTTTAATTTTTAGCTTAACTTCATTCTGTACTCACAAAATTTTTAAATTTTATTCCTTAGAAATCTGTTAAGATTCCTTTTGAAGTGCCAGTCATTTAATTTAAAATGTACAGTGTGTGAGTGAAAAGACTAAGTATTTGGAGGGAGGCCATAGAGTGTAAGAAAGAGCCTCAAGAGCAAGAGTGGAGGGGAGGGCATTGGAAGTCCTGGGGCATAAAATCTACAATATCATCCTATGTCCATGCATGGATATACCACAATGGATCTCACTTTTATATATAAATATAATGTACTAGTGAAAATAATGAATAACAATATTAATAATTGATCTGTATTGTACAGCAAGTGTATCATGGGGAGAGAGGAGGAGAGGAAAGGAAAAGTATTAAAATTGAGATTGATCAAATTATGTGCATGTTCAAATAAAGCATAATAAATACAAATATTTTGTAAAACTATAATGAACCTAAAAGCATCATAATGGATTCTAAAAATAGGTATTCTATAGATTAGAATACAATCATAAACGTTATTAGGTCAAATTTGATGTTCAAGTTGCCTGATTTTGCAATATCTTGATTTTGACTATTTTGCTACTCATAGCTTACTACAAAATATATGCTCGAATCTTCTAATCTGAGAGCAAACTCAATTTTTCTCCCTGTAGATAATCAATGTTTTCATGGATATTCAGGCTAACATATAGTTGGATAAAATTATGTATTCTTTTACTTCAATCAGTACATCAAGCTCCTCATAACATTTTTATCTTTACTAATTATTTATCTCAAATCTACCTTGTTTGATGTCACTATCTTTACAAACTTCTTTTGATTAGCTGTGTGTGTATATCTATCTCTGATTAGAATTCCAAAGAGGATACAGCTAGGTTTTTGTTTCATCTTGTCAGATATATTGTGTCTTTTAACTGAAAATATTACTGCGTTACATTTATAATATTCACAACTATCTGGAAATGTTAATGATGAGATTTCTACTCCATTCATACCCCTTTTGTTGTACGTGGCTTACACCTCTTTTTGTTATTCTTTTTCTCTTTAATTTTTAAGTCATTATAATTATATCTATTACTTAGAAAGCTATGTACTCTTTTATTACCCTTTCAGGTGCTACCCTGGTAATTTTAACATCTAGACTGGACTCACAATGTCAATCTTTCTTACAACATTAACTTTATTTATTTTTTCTTCATTTCTTTGTATTGGTGCATTATAGTTGTACACATTGCTGGGATTTGTTGTATATACTCATACATGCACACAATCTAAAAACACAATTTGGCCAATTTCATTCTCCAGCATTTCCTCCTATTTCTGTGCCTCTAACTCTTGGTCACTTGCCTCTACTGGTCTCCCTTTGAATCTTTAAGAAATCTACTCACCCACACTTTGTTTACCTTTTCTCTCTCTTGCTTTCTGCATATGAACAGAAAACAACAGGACCCTAACCTTCTGATCTCTGATTGTTTTTGGGGGGGGGGGGGCATGTGAACATGATGGTCTCTAGTTCCATCCTTCCTATTCTTTAAACGATAGAAATGCATTATAAAGTTTATTCCAAATTGTATCCCCCTGTCCTCACTTTAATACATCAATGCTTGTAGAGTTCACCAATTTATTTGTATAGATATATAATATCTATATAAATTCTTAGCCAGGTGCGGGTGGCACATTCCTGCACTCCCAGTGTCGCCAGTAGCTGAGGCAGGGAGGATCACAAGTTCATAGCCAGCCTCAGTACAACAGCTGAGGCACTAAGCAGTTTCTGAGACCCTGAGCTATAAAGAAAATGCAAAAAAGGGGCTGCAGATGTCGGCTCAGTGGTTGAATGCACCGGAATTCAATCTCCAGTGCTCCCTCCTCTCCCCAAACTTCTTAAGAGACAATTAAGAATGACCTTTAAGCCGTAAATATTCATATATTTGAACAGAATATTTATCTTGTCATTGCTTTGCAGTGCTATCTGCATCTCTAAGCTGCTCGGTGGTCTCACATTTCGTCCTACCTAAACCTATTATAAACATTTTCTGTAGGGAGAAATTCATTCAGTACTAAATTTCCCCATTGTTGTGTCCATCTTAAGTATCATATTTTTCCACCCCTTTGGAACAAATTTTTGTTTAATATCGAGTTCAAATGATTGTAAAGTTTTTACTGCCAGGGTTATGAAGCCACCTACTAATTTTTCAGCTTGGACATCTGCTAAAACTCTAACTGCTGTTCTTTGGAAAGGAGGTAGGCCTCCATTTTCAAATTTTTCTTCAGTATGATACATTGTCACTTCATATTGCCTAAGTAGCTATGCTAGAATTAATATCATGGGAAAAACTACCACAATGAATTTATGTGGCATGCAATGGTAAGTTTAGCCAGGGATTCTGGGCAAGTTGGAAAAAGAATTGTAATTTGCCAATTCTCAGGAGGACTCCTCAGGTTATCTTCTTTCCGGACAATGGGAAGAATATATAATATAGACTTCTTTATCATCTTATTAGTTATTTTTACCTTTACAGGATTTTTGATATTAATGTCATCATATCTGCTCATTTTGGAAAAAAAAAGAAATGCATATGTGCATAGAATATCTTTTTCCATCCTGTCGTTTTTTAGCTTAGAATCTCTAAAGGAAAAGCTTTTTAGTATTAATCTGCCGACTGCAATTCCATGTGTTTTTGACTGGAGAGGGCTTAATCCATTTACAAATAAGATTAGTTAAGCAAAAAAGAAAAAAAAACAAAAAAAAAAGATTAGGAAAATCTTACTTTTACCCATTCCTGCTATTGTGTTCATTGTATTTCAACCAGACTGCTGTCCTTTGTTTTCTTCTGTATTAAAGGAGTTCTTTCGTGTTTAGTTGATTTAGGGGGGTGGGGGATAAGGACATATTTTGATGCCTTTTCTCATTTCCTTTTGTAATAAATTCACTAAATGTTTTCTATGTAGTGGGTGACAGAACATTGCATGTAACATTTTGACTGATTCACAGGGGTGCTAAAGTTTGGTTTAAACATGATTCTTTGTTATGTTTGGGTGACATGGATGAGACTAATATATTTGAATTGGGTACAGAAGTTAGATTATGCTCCCTAATAGGTGTGAACATCACCCAGTAAACTGGAAGGGCTGAATAAAAACAAAAACCCAACTTTATCCCAAGTAAAAAGTGAACTACTTGCCTGGCTTTCTTCAGCAAGTTTTTCATTTGTTTTTTTGGTTGTTTTTTTTTTTTGGTTTTATCCCTGCTTTTGGATTCAAACCGAAACATTTGAGATCCTCTTGAATTTTGAGCCTAAAATGCCGTCCAACTAGAATTAGACTCTTGGCTTTCTGGGCCTCAAGCTTGAGAAGCTTCGGGACTTGAGATTTTTCACCATCGATAAATCACTTGATCATCTTCTCTCTTTTAGTTTCCTCCTCTTTGGAGGAAGTGCTCATTTTTTTCTCTGTAGATCATATTAAAGAGTGTGAGGTGCTGGGTTCGATTCCGCAGCACCCAAATAAAAATAAATAAATAAAATAAAGGTAGTCCTGTTCAAAATACAACTAAAAAAATATTCTTAAAAGAGTGGGATCTGGTTCAACGTTTTTATCTTTAGATAATGTTATAATCCGAGTATTAGTTTATTGTAAGTAATATTTGGATCTTATATGATTATATAAGCTCGAGATTATCAAAAGGATTCACCTAAAACCATGGGAAAGAGAAACATCAAGGAAAGTGTTGGAGCTCTAAGCAAACCTTGTAGATGCATTTCGCCTAGGGTCCTTTCTCAGCCTCATAGTAATACATTTCCATATCAGGATTATTAAACACCTTAATATGTGTAGAAAGAATCTTTCATGTCGGAAGCAAACTCTGATGAAGTTTGCCTAAGGGTCTTTATAGCTCTACTGGTCCCTAGTGAAACAAGGACTGTGTAAACAAGTAAACCAATTAAATCATTAGTTAGGTAATCATTCACTTGAGTAATTGCAATTGAGTAATCCTGAGTGCTACCTGTGTCTTAAAATTTGAGTCAGCTTTTATAAATTCAGTAGCTAACTCTAAATCCATCCTTTTACCATTGGTCAAGAACCGATAATCCATGAAATTAAACAATTAAAATTCTTTCGTATTATAAGACCTAAAATACCAACTTGCCAATTTACGGTACTCGATCCCATATCTAGAATATTTTAATTCAAGCTATCAAAGTGATACATCGATTAAAAATTTGAAATCAGATTATATAAATTAGAAATGAAAATATATCGTACATAAAATGTAAAGAGGCACACGTTGGGAAATACACATGAGAAATGGAAAAAAAAAAAAACCAATACTTGCATTAATATTCTCATTAGATCTCATTGAATATTCTAAAAGGCAGAAATTAAACACTTCCGAGGACCATCTCTACCTGTCAAACTCTTCCTGGTAAACAAGTACAATCGAACACCACGTGGCCAAGAAAAATAAGCCACGGACTTCTGGGAGTCAATTACAATGGATCATTCCTTCACTTTTGGGAAATTATGTCTACTTTCTTTAAGAATAATAATTCCGCTCGATAACAATAATGAGTTTAGTTCTCAGAAAGTACTACAAAGTGCAGTTGCTGTAGTATATTTTGAAATAACACTGAAACTCTGTCCATTTTTCAAAAAAGTTTACTATTAGTTTTACTTTAACTTAGGGAGTTTAAATCATTTGTGGAGTAGGATACATATATACAAGTAAAAAGAGACAATTACAGGAATTTTTATGAGTGATCTATTATTTATTCAATATAAGAAGAGTAGACTTCTTACCAGGTGAAATAATTAGGTCTTCTTAAGCATTTTCGACTTCTCTAATAGGTCTGTCATCAAATAAACTATATAACAATTTTTAGAATTCCTCCAGGAGTCATCATTAAGAGTTCACAGACTCCATAAGACGGTACACAGACCTTGATATATCTCTAAACTATACAAAAATGATACAGTAAGTAAATTTGCCCAATTAACACTTTAATTTAGGAAATAAATAAAAATTAAACATAATGAAATTCATATGACATTTACCAAAAATGAAAAAGGTTTATTTAACTTCTATGTTTCAAATTATTCAAATGAATCACAGTCTTATTCAGAAAATTAAATGGTGCTGATTTTTCGTTGGATTGTGCGTACAGAAAATCATTTTCTTGAGGAGTTATGTCAATATCATACTTTTCTAAGAAAATGTTTTTATTCCACGTGAAATAGAGAGAGACCTCTAAAGTAATAATATAAATTAGCAAAATACTCCAAACTGGACATTCATTCGGATAAGAATACAATTTAATATGTAAAGGAAACCACTAAATTTTGACTTACATATTACCATAGATCTTGAAGTATTCATTAGAATCCTTTCTTACCTTTTAATATTTGTTTCCACATCATAGGCACACATCTTTTTGAGAATTACCATTTCTACCACGACAGAACATTTTCATAATCTGTAGATTTATTAACTATTATTCTAATTGCCAAAGTAAATGAATTAAAACAAATTGTTCAGAGGAAAAACAGACACATTTGAGGTTTTGTTGGACACATATTTATTAAATTTTTTTAAAAAAGGGAAACCATGCATATTTCTATGTTATTACAGAATTGGAAAAATATGGATTGCATGTCCTTCTATTGCTAAAGGCTTTATTGTATGTGGGGACTACTATTTAGAAATGAAAATTTATAGGATTAAATAAATTCAATAAAGAACTTCTATCTCTCTCCACCACAGATTGTAAGGGGCAGGATTGGGGGCAAATAAAAGTACATGTATACACACAAGAAACACAGATATTTACTCCCAAGAAATCATAACAACGTCATTAATTATCTAATTTTCGACTTAAGACTAGAAGAGCAAATTGCCAATTTTTTTTTTTCAACTTAACACTAAGAAAGTCCGTATTTAAATAGTTAGGAATAAGTACCCCTGTGTAGAATATTCTCCCTGTTTTCATGCCCTGACACCAAAACTTTTAACTAGAGTATGCAACCTGTATGTTAATATGGATAAAATTACCTGTCAAGGAGGAAAGTGGTGTCATGAAACAAGTTTTATGCAGATGTATAAAAACTTATATTTAAATAGTTTTAATAGCTAAATGTGATGCCTCCTATGCACGTGTTTCCATAAAATAAGATTATTACAATCTATGAACAAAAAAAAAAGGAAATGGTGACCAAGGACATTACTAAAATATACAAGACACATCAGAGAAAATGATTTTTGAAAAATTTATACTCTAATAAATTGTGAAAATCTGAATACATTGACAAATTTATAGAGATATAGGATCCACCTAAAGTTTGGAACCAGGAGGATATAGAAAATTATAAACAGGTCAACTTCACGGTCACAAAATGTGAAGATGCCACCAAAACCCTACCAACAAATGAATGGAATAGATTTTGCAGCCACATTCTACAAGATCCTTCAAAGAGAACTACATCATCATAATCCTCAAAGTATATTGAAAATTTGCATTCTTTGACTAAAATCTCTTCAATCCCAGCTTCTGTAATCACCATGGGTCTGACATTGTCAGATTCCACAGGTAAAGTGATACCATACACTAGTTGTCATTATGTACCTGATTTATTTCACCTACAAAATGTCCTCCAGGTTCCTTGCCTGTTGTCACAAATAACAGGCTTTACTGTTTTTTTTAATATTTATTTTTTAGTTTAGTTGGACACAATACCTTTATTTTATTCATATATTTTATGTGGGCTGAGGATCAAACCCAGGGTCTTGCATGTGTGAGGTGAAAGCTCAACTGCTGAGCCACATACCCCAGCCCCATGCTTACTACTTTATGGCTAGATAGTATTCCATTGTGTCTATATGCTCTATTTTCTGTTATCCATTCAGTAATTAATTGATGCTTAGGTTGATTACAATATGACTATTGAGAGTAAGCAATACACATGGAAGTGCAGATATCCCTTGACAGGCTGGATTCTTGTCTTTTGGATATATATCCAGTAGTGGGATAAGTGGATCCAATGTAATTCTATTTTTAATATTTTGAGGAACATATATATCATTTTCCATAATGCTGTGCTAATTTACACCTCACCAACAATGTGCAAGTGTCCTCTTTCTACATCTCCTAACACTGTTTAGTTATTCTATTTTAGATGTGATATGTCCCACAAAAGCTCATGTGAGAGACAATGCGAAGAAGTTTAGGAGTAGAATTATTGGTTATGAGAGTTTTAACCTATTAATCTCCTAATAGGGATTACTGGAAAGTACTGTAGGTAGGTAGGATATGACTGCAGGAGGTGGGTCATTGGGTCATGCCTTTGGGGTATTTGTTTTTGTTCTGCTTTGCAGAAGGGGAGGATTCTCTCTCTGCTTCCTGATTCTATGTCCTAAACTGGTTTTTCTCTGCCACACTCTTCTTCCAGGATGTTCTCCCTCACCTGACACCCAAAGCAATTGAGTAAGCCATCTATGGATTGAAAACATTGAAACCATGAGCCCCCCAATAAATTTTTTCTTCCAAAATAAATTTTCCATCCTGTAAAATTGTTCTTGTCAGTTCTTTTGGTCATAGCAGTGAAAAGTTGACTTAATTTTCATCTATGATAATAACTATTTTAATGGGTATAAATGATACCTTATTGTCATTTTATTTGACATTTCCCTTATTGATTAGTAGTATTGAGTATCTTTCAATTCACTGTACTTCTTGTGCCTTTTAATGAGAATGTCTAGTCAGGTCCTTTGCCCATCTTCTAATCAGGCTGTAGTGTTACTATCGAGTTAAAATGGTTGCTTACCTTTCTGAATATTAATCCCTTATTTGGTTTACAAATATAGACTCTCAATCTGTCTATTGTCTATGTCCCTGTTGTTACCATTTCTGTACAGAAACATTTTAGTTTTTGTTGCCTGTGATTTTGGGGTCCTATCCAAAAAATTATTCCCCAGGCCAATGTCATGGAGTTTTCCCATATTTCAACCTATTTCTTTTATGGTTTGGTGTCTTATGTTGAAGTCGTTAATGCATTTTGAGTTGATTTTTATATATGAAAGGAGACAAGGGTCTCATTTCATTTTCCTGCACATGGATATAAATTTTCCAACAATTCTTGAAGACATTGTTATTTCCCTATTATGTGTTATTGGCATCTTTTTCAAAAAATAAATTTATCATAAATGAGTGAATACATTTCTGGGGTTTCTTTCTGTTTCATTGGTCAGTCTGTTATATGTCAGTAATGATTTTTTTTGATTACTATATCTTTGAAATACATTTTGGAATCAGGAAGTTTAGTGGCTTTATGAGTTGAATTTCATATTGTCTAAAATCATACATTAAAGTCCTTGAACCCAATATCTCAAAACATGGCTATATGTGGAGAGTTTCAATGATGTAATTATGGTTAAAGGAAGTCATTAGAGTGGCCTCTAATCCAATATGACTTATTATGGATACATTTATCTTATTCTCCTAACACTATTCTTACTAGGTATCCTGAGGATCATCTTCCTATAAATTTATGGGGACGAGATGTCCTAGATCAATTAGGTTTGACATTAACAAAGAAAGGAAAAAGATTAGAAAAACAAGAACAAGGTATAGCAGCACCAATACAAATAGATCAAGGAACAGAGAGACATGGGTTGGATTTTCAGAAAGGGCCACTGAGACAATCAAAATTACTTGGAAATCAGAAAGACCAGTATGGGTTCCTCAGTGGCCCCTGACTAAAGAAAAGATACAAGCAGCCCATGACCTGGTCAAACAACAATTAGCAGAAGGACATATACAACCTTCTGTATCTCCCCATAATACTCCCATTTTTGTCATCAAAAAGAAATCTGGTAAATGGAGATTATTGCAAGATTTAAGAGCCATTGATAATGAGATGGTTATTATGGGACCTGCTCAATCAGGGATTCCTCAGTTGTCTGCTTTGCCAAAAAACCTGGTATGTTTTAGTTATAGATATTAAAGATTGTTTTTTTTTCAATTCCTATTCATCCTGAGGATAGTCCACGTTTTGCATTTACTATCCCTGCACTGAATCATGAAGGTCCTGATCAGAGATATGAATGGAAAGTACTCCCTCAAGGATGGCTAACAGCCCAACTATGTGTCAAATTTATGTTAACAAAGTAATCCAGCCACTTAGAATCAAAATCCTGAACTACAAATATTTCACTATATGGATGATGTATTATTAGCACACAAAGATAAAAACACATTGCTAGAATGTTATGCCACACTTACAAACTTATTAAAAAATTATAATCTAGAGATAGCAATAGATAAAGTACAATTAAATTTTCCAATTAATTATTTAGGAGTTCGATTATCCTCAACCATGGTCCGTCCACCAAAAATTCAAATACGAGTAGATCAACTCAAATCACTTAATGACTTTCAAAAGTTATTAGGAGACATAAATTGGATAAGGCCTTATTTAGGTATACCAACAGGAGATTTGGGACCTTTATTTGATATCCTAAAAGGTCCATCAGATCCAAATTCACCCCGAATGTTAACGCCTGAAGCAAGAAAGGCATTAAAAATCATTGAAACATATATGGAAAATATGCATTTGGATAGAATTGATATAAGTTTGCCTTTATTATTTATTGTACTACCAACAAAAAATATTCCTACAGGAGTATTTTGGCAAGAGGTCCATTATTATGGATACATTTATCTTATTCTCCAACACTATTCTTACTAGGTATCCTGAGGCTGTAGGACAATTAATACTCAAAGGAATAAAAGCAGCAAAGGGAGTGTTTTGGAATTTCTCCCAATAAAATTATTACTCCATATACTATGAATCAAATTGATGAGTTAGCTAATGAGTTAAATACTTGGGCAATAATCATGTGCAAATCTAATGTTTCATTTGATAACCACTTACCATCTAATCCTTTATTGTCTTTTTGGTCATTGCATCCTGTAATTTTTCCAAAATGACAAGAAAAACACCTATCATGAATGCTCCAAATATATTCACTGATGGGTCAAATAATGGTACAGCAGCAGTCATTACCCCTGATCAAACTTTTACATTTTTAGTACCCAAACAATCAGCTCAAAAGGTAGAGCTTAATGCAGTTTTACAAGCTTTTGTGATGTTTAAAGATTCTGTATTTAATTTATTTTCTGATAGTATGTAGTTAATGCTATAGTATCTCTTGAAGATGCTGGTAGGATTTCCCCTTCTTCTACTGTTTTCTCTTTGCTTTCCACTATACAAAGTCTAATCTGGGACAGAAAAGATCCATTCTTTATAGGACATATCAGGGCGCATACAGGATTGCCTGGAGCCCTTAGTTTGGGCAATGATTTAGCAGATAAAACTACACATGACATACATATTTTCTCTACACTAGAAGAAGCTATAAATTTTCATAAAAAGTTCCATGTCAATTGTAATACTTTACAAAAGCGTTTTAAAATAACTAAGGAACAAGCTAGACAAATAATAAAACAATGTCAAAATTGTGTGACCATTTTACCACAAGTTAATCTTGGAGTCAATCCTAGAGGATTGATACCTAACCATATTTGGCAGATGGACGTCACACACTGCCAGAATTTGGAAAATTTAAATATTTGCATGTTACAGTTGATACTTCTTCTGGATTTTTGATGGGCTCCCTTCATGCCGGAGAAAAACCTAAAGATGTTATAGCTCATTGCTTACAAAATTTAGACACTGTGGGTGTTCCAAAACAGTTAAAACAGATAATGCCCCTGGTTATTCTTCTAACTCTTTTAAACAATTTTGTTCAACATTTGGCATTACTCATGTAACAGGAATCCCATACAATCCACAGGGAAAAGGCATAGTTGAAAGAGCTCATCAAACTATTAAAATGTACTTATTAAAGCAAAAAGAAGGAATTGGGAAGGGGTATATATTCCCCAAAGATAAACTTAAAATAACCCTTTTTACTCTAAACTTTTTAAATTTGGATTCATCAGGACTTAGTGCTGCGGAAAGGCATATGTGTCCAAAAAATGTACATAAGCCCAAGGTACTTTGGAAGGATATTCTAACAGGACAATGGAAAGGTCCTGACCCAGTAATTGTCTGGAGTCGAGGGTCTGTTTGTGTGTTTCCACAGGGAGAACAGCAGCTGATTTGGATTCCAGAGAGATTAACCAAGGTCCTGACCCAGTGATTGTCTGGAGTTGGGGGTCTGTTTATGTGTTTCCACAGGGAGAACAGCAGCTGATTTGGATTCCAGAAAGATTAACTAAAGCGATTTCTACATACCAAAAAGAACATGATTTGGCTCAAATCCATAACAACTGATATCCAAAACTCCAGTTTGGCTATTCTTACATCTGCAACAGAACCAGGATGCTTTTTTCAATATCTATTTTATTATTGCCCTTTGCCATATCATGAAGTTCTATTTTGTTTTTTTGAGCTCATACAGACCTAGGTTAATGTTTTGCTGATCAGTTCTATTTTTTGACTATAGAGTTTTTAAGCATTGCAATGGAGATTTCACCTGTAAAAAGTTATAAGGCCTTTACTATAATGTTATGTGTTGTATGTATTATATTATGTGTGCACACTTGTGTTTTGTGTTATATGTTTGAATGTACGTATGTCCATATATCATATATGATGAGCGCTCATGATAAAATGGATCCAAATATTTTTTTTTCACGTGATTTATATGGTTTAATTTAAATTGGGTAAACAACTGTTGAGGATTGTTTTAATGTGTAAACAAAAAAGAAGGTTAACAGATCTGTTTGTTTACTTTCACCTTTCCTTTTCATTATATTTAATAATTCTCTTAAAGACAATGTAAATTGTTAAGAAAATTGTTTTCTTTTAGTGCCTTCTGTAATGTTACATAATTTTTTCTTTAGCCATTATTGCCAGAATTCCTATCTTCATCCCAGTTCTGGTGAAGACAATGTAAATTGTTAAGAAAATTGTTTTCTTTTAGTGCCTTCTGGAATGTTACATAATTTTTTCTTTAGCCATTATTGCCAGAATTCCTATCTTCATCCCAGTGCTGGTGAAGTCAAAGATAAAACCAATCTACAGCTTCTACAATAGCCATCACTGAACTGCTTGCAGAACTTGCCTGGACACTGTGAGCTCACCTGTATGCATTGTGAACTATCTGTTGGTACAGCGAATTGTGGTAGTGCTTGAGTATTTTTGCTGATGATGTCACCGGTGGTACAATTTTTCAAAGGAGCCCTCAATTGGCTTAATGTCATGGCATTTTGCATCCTCCTCTACTAGTGATGGTCTAAAATTTGGGGGCCAACAGAGGTGAGGCAAAGAACCTCACCCCCCCACTGGTGCAAAGGCCTATCCACAAGTATGGCTGTATGCTGGACCGTTAGTCAGTGACGGGTATGATCCAATTGCAGTGGTACCAACCTAAGACAGGAGGCTGACGCCTAGAGGTCAGTTCATCCGATGACTGGTAAGGACCATATGTTGAATTGGACTGCCTAAAAGGCACGGTCCCTAAGCCACATGCTTGTTGTTTAAACAGAGAGGGGGAGATGTTGAGAGCCACAGCCAAAGGGGCCCCAGCAAACTTCCAGCTGCCAGCAAACTTCCAGCTGCGTGCTGATGATTGGCTCACAGCGGCCCCAGCAACATCTAGCTGATTGGCTCCTCGGCCCCAGCAACATCTAGCTGATTGGCTCCTCTGCGGTGATTGGCTCCTCTGCGGTGATCCTCTGCCCTTTCAGACCACGGAGCTGCTCATTGGGGGACTTTTTTGGCTCCGCCCACGTGACCCAGGGAATCGGCCTCAAGAGCAGGAGGATTGTGGGAGGTAGAGAGAAGCTTGTGTGGGAGAGAGAAGCTTGTGTGGGAGAGAGAAGCTTGTGTGGGAGAGAGAGGCTTGGGGAAAGCCGGTGGTGGCAGTTGAGGCTCTGAGGGTTTTTCCTGAGAGACTATTTTGTTTGTCGTGTGTGGTTCTAAAAATAAAGTTAGTTTCTTTTGACAAGTGGCTCCTGATTGTGCCCAGCCAGACTGTCTCAGTGGCCCTTTCTGAAAATCCAACCCATGTCTCTCTGTTCCTTGATCTATTTGTATTGGTGCTGCTATACCTTGTTCTTGTTTTTCTAAACTTTTTCCTTTCCTAAAACCTTGTCTAGTCATAATAGTGGGTGCATTTTGGTTGATGTTATTTGTTAATGTCAAACCTAATTGATCTAGGACATCTCGTCCCCATAAATTTACGGGAAGATGATCCAATACATATGGCTGTATAGTTCCTTCACATCCTTTAGGATCCTTCCAATCTAATACCATTGCACTTCTATGGGGATTAGTCGCCACTCCTAGGCCTCGAAGCGTTTGAGTGGCTTGTTGTAATCGCCAATGTTTTGGCCATTCTTGGCGAGAGATGATGCTAAGGTCTGCACCTGTATCCAGTAGCCCATTACATTCATGTCCTTGAATATTTAGTTTCAGCATGGGGCGAGAATCTAAATTTAAAGAAAGCATAACCCAATCTACACCTGTGGAGCCTAATCCCTTGGAACCTCTTTCTACAGTACGACTGGAAAATTTATCATGTAGGCTGGGTATTATTAGTAACTGTGCTATTCTATCTCCTGGTGAAATTACTGATATACCCTTTGGAGAACTGGCTATAATTTTTATTTCACCTTCATAATCGGGATCAATTACCCCAGGACTTATCATAAGTCCTTTTAGAGTAGAAGAGCTGCGTCCCAATAATAAGCCTACTGTTCCTTTGGGAAGAGGTCCTTTCACCCCTGTGGGAATGATTTGAACTCCCATCTCTGGAGTTAGTACTGCTCTGGCGGAGGCGCAGATGTCCAACCCTGCGCTCCCTCTGGTTTGTCTGATGAGGGATCTGATGGACAATGTGTCCTGGGCACTACCCTGATGGGGTTGCTGGGTTCCTCCACTGCTCCGTATATTTGTGGTTTTGGGCCCCGGAGCATTGGGCCCCCCTGTCCATTTTTTGGCAATGGAGCCCGATGCCTTTCTCCACGATATCGTGGATAAACACCTGTTCCTTGTTCGTTTTTTGATAATGGAGTACCCTCTATGGTGGTTTGAGAACGGCATTCATTAGCCCAATGTCTCCCTCTACGGCATTGTGGGCAAATACCTGGTATTCTACTCCTTTGATACCTAGTTTTGTTAAACCCTCCTCCAATGGGGCAATTCCTTTTAAAATGTCCTGTTTGTTCACAATTGTAGCATGTTCTTGGCCTGGCATCTAAAGCCTGTTCTACTGCAGCTGCCACAATTTGCCCTTGTTCATTAATGTCTCTGGCGTCTAAAGCCTGTTTTACAGCAGCTGCCACGACTTGCTCTTGTTCATTAATGTCTATACATAATTTAATATATGTGTTTAAATCTTCATGTTTCCATGGTCTAATGATATGTCTGCACCAACGATTCGCTTGCTCATAAGCCAGGTGTTTTAGTAATGGCATTGCTTGTTCTGTATTCCCAAAAACTCTTTTAGCTGTTTGAATAAGCCTATCTACAAATTCAGCATAAGGTTCATTAGCTCCTTGTATTACCTTAGATAATTGACCTTGTAAACCTCCATGTCCTTGTAAAGTCGTCCATGCCTCAATTGCATCTGCAGCAATTTGTGCGTATACGCCAGGATCATATGCAATTTGTTGCTGCTGATCCTCATAAGGTCCCTTTCCTAAAAACATATCTAGATTTCTCTGAGGATAACCAGCTGCTGCATTTCGCCCAGCCGTCTCCTTGCAAAATTCCTCATTGGCAACCTTCCATAACAGGTATTGTCCTCCATTTAGCACAGCTTTACACATATTAGCCCAATCTGCTGGCGTCATGTTCAAGTTGTTAATGGATTCGACCATGCTTACAGTGAAGGGTGCTTGAGGACCATAGGTTGTTACAGCCTCTTTTAGCTGCTTCACTGTTTTGAAATTTAAAACTTGGTAAAATCGCTGCCCTCCTGCCTCAAATACAGGGCATGATAATATTTGAGACCTTGTCTCAGGATCCCAACTATCAACTGTGGGGGTTGGGGGCCTCCCAGCATATGGAGGTGGCGCTGTTGGTTGGACACTTACGCCCTCTGGTGATAGAAAGGTGTTAGTAGCAGTCTCCTGTAGAGGTGGTGCTGTTGGCTGGACACTTACACCCTCTGGTGATAGAAAGGTGTTAGAGGCAGTCTCCTGTTGTAACTTTCCCCCTGATGGCTTTTTCTGTTTTACACTTTCTGTCTCTGTCTGACTAGCTTGAGAGGCCTTCTCTTTTACTTGAATCTTTTCCTCTGTCTGACTAACTTGAGAGACCTTCGCTTTTACTTGAATCATTATGTCTTCTTCTTCCTCTACCATTGTCTGAACTGAAGGCTTTGGACTAAGCAAACAAGATTCGAATGTCCACAATGGCAATGTGCCAACTGGCAGAGTCCCTGGGCTTTTCTTTTCTCTTCTTGTTAAATCTTCACCATGATGGTTCCATTGTGATATATTCAACAACTCCTCCTTAAAAAGCCATGGGCTACATTTTTGTATTGTATCAACGTATGCCCTGACTGCTCTTGATTTTACTGGGATGCCTCCTTCCTCTAACAATTTACTTAACACTCTTTCAGTTTGTTTTTTACTAATTTCTGATCCCATATTTCTACTATAATACAACCCAACAAGATGACGCCAAACAAAACCGAGACAGAATGAAATAAATAGGGAACAACAAAAAGTCATTATAGCCTTTCTATCATCCTGACATGGGCATCCGTCCTTTCTCCCTATCTGTTCCTCAGACGTAAATAGTTTTTCCTCAGATGTGAGCGGTTTTTCTTCCATCTCACTCATCTCCAGGGACAGGCAACTTAAAACAAAAGTGAAGCAAAATAAAAGAGGAATCTTAAAATGGCTACCCATCCTCTCGCCCTGCCCTCAGGGTTGAGCAGTTTCACTTACCCTCAGTCGCTCCCCGTGCGAGCCACCAAATGCCGCAGTCTGGCTGGGCACAATCAGGAGCCACTTGTCAAAAGAAACTAACTTTATTTTTAGAACCACACACGACAAACAAAATAGCCTCTCAGGAAAAACCCTCAGAGCCTCAACTGCCACCACCGGCTTTCCCCAAGCCTCTCTCTCCCACACAAGCTTCTCTCCACCTCCCACAATCCTCCTGCTCTTGAGGCCGATTGGCTGGGTCACGTGGGCGGAGCCAAAAAAGTCCCCCAATGAGCAGCTCCGTGGTCTGAAAGGGCAGGGAAACAGCCCAATGAGCATCACCGCAGAGGAGCCAATCAGCTACATGTTGCTGGGGCCGAGGAGCCAATCAGCTAGATGTTGCTGGGGCTGCTGTGAGCCAATCATCAGCCGGCAGCTGGAAGTTTGCTGGCAGCTGGAAGTTTGCTGGGGCCCCTCAGGCTGTGGCTCTCAACAGTGTTCTTATAAGAAGAGGAGATTAGGAAGCAAACATGGTCAAAGGGAAAACTACATGAAGACCCAGGGAGAAAATGGTCATGTGAAGCTAAAGAGAGATTCTAAAGCTTCCTACACTTCAGAAGAAACCAAACTGGCTAACATCTTGATCAGTGAGGAAATAAATTTCATTTGTTTAAGCAACCTAGACTATGGTATTTTGTATGGCAGCTCTAGAAAACTAATAACATATCAAATCTTCACTGCTGTTTGCCATTATGAGTGGGGCATTATTTAAATCTGAAAAAATGTAACAGAATTTAAACTTCAAAGTAAATTATTCTTAATTCGATTCTTATGAAATGCTCATGAAATTTTGAATCAAGTATATCTTGAATTAAAAGGCCACAAAACTACTCAATGGGCAAATCCTTTTATTTGGATATTCCTTTCTTCCTCCCCATTAATACACTGCTTTGATTTTAAATCTGACTTTACCATTTATTTGCTTTGAATCCATAGATAAGTTTCTCAATCTCTTTGTCCTAACATCCATTCTCAGTTTATTTAGATTATTAGGTTAAATCTAATTAGCTGGGTAGTAACTGTAGGTAGGTAGGATGTGGCTTCAGGAGGTGTTTCATTGGAGCATGCCAAGACTGCACCAGTTTTCCTAATCTCCACTGCACATGCTATTACCTATAGGCACAGAGGCAAAACGCAGACAGATGAAATTTGATATTATAATGACATGCAAAATTTCCAAAGGCAATTCTGGGTCACAATGGCCTATGCTGACATGTTCTATTTGAAACTTACAGATTTTATGGTGGTTGGGCTTTACATCTAATAATCCTGTTTTCCAAAAGTTCTGGAAACTTTGATCTACATAAAGGTCACAAGTTACCCTTGGAGGGTAACTTGCTCTCTTTGTATTGGCAAGGAGGTGTCTTTGGGCCTGCATTTCTTCTACTGGCAACAGGTTGCTTGCTGAAGAATGCAATATATTCCATTGACTTAAGCCAGAGCCGGGCCAGAGAGGCCCTAAGTAAATTGCTTTTTTCAAAAAAGCACTGTCTATTATATATTTATACTTTTAACCTCAGGTTCCCACTGCTCATGTCTGCCTACTACCTATCAATTTTTATCACAAATTAATGTGTCCTCATGTATTACAGTTTTGGAACCATACATTTAGCATCCAATTAGGACAGATGGTACCATTTACCCAGAAAAGAAACAAAGATCATCATTATTTGAAATCAGTGAAAAGTTAACATGAGGATAACAACTGCTGCTTTTCTGGAAACTCTGAAGTTGCACAGTGTAAAGAACTGAACACAAATGGATAAATAAAATGAATCTATGAAATTACCTAAAATATTTAAAATTAGTATAAAGTATATGTGAAATTTCCACAAGTTTTGACTAAAAATTAATTAGTTTCTCTCTGAAAATAATCAAGATAAACTACAGATGATGTTTTTCAGAAATAGCTATTATCTAAATCTTTTAATAAGTCTATAGTAAAACAAATCATCTTTAGAGAAAATTATGGAATTTTTAACAAAATACCAAATTTTACTACCTTATTTAATGCAATAGTCACAAAATATAAAAATGCAACCTGACATATATTATCATTTGTTAAATATAAATCAGTAAACTTGAATCCAAAAGTATTAGATAACCAATAATGACTATCAAATATCTTTGCAGATATCTCAAACACAACTATATTTGTGACTTAAAAATAATTTCTGTTTTTTAAGTATATAGCAATCGCTAAAAACATATTTGATAATTTAATGACCTTTGTATAAAAGAAATATCATAACATCTTTTAAAAAAAGTTCACTTTACATTTTTTAAATGTACCTAAATTACTACAGGTGATTGTTCATTGAAATTTCACTGTTGTGTAGAAATATCCCTTTGTTTTCATTCTTTGTGTTCATTCTAAAATTATTTGATTCATTTCTTCTTTTGTGCTAATAGAGTTACAATGAACTGTGAATGTTTTTGCATATATCTCTCAGTACCTATGGAAGAATGTATCTCTGGTTTGATTCCTGGAATGACATTGTTCCAGCATGAAAATAACCATGCAGAGCTTCACAAGATAACTTTCAACTTTTTCCCAAAGCAGCTACACCAATTACAAGCCAACATCAGTGTAAGAGTTTTCTTTGATTTACATTCTCAGAAAATACTGAGATTTTAATTTTTGCCATTCAGATTGTATCAAATGCTATGCCTCTAAGACTTTGATTTGCACTTTCATGACTACCAATCAAAGGGAAAATAATTTATTTATTTTATTGACTATTTCCTCTTTTCTTCTATAAAATGTTAATTATTCTCCCGGGTAATTTTCGTATCAACTTGTTTACTTTTAATCAATGCACAGTTATTATTATGCATTGTTAGTTATTATTTAAATAATGATTCTCTGAGGGTTACATATTATGTATCAAAAATGTTTTCTACCCAGAGTGTGCTCTGTCTTCTTTTCATTCATTGTGTCTTTAGAAGTATTATTTTAACATAATGTAATAGAATTATCACTTTTAATGGTTGATATATTTATGATTCATTTAAAAAATGCTCATCTTGAATTAAAACTATTTTCATATTAGTAAATTAGTAATATTAGTAAACTATATTTCTGTATTTTCTTCTAAAATTGTTCAGTTTTTCCTATGCCTTCTTTTATTTTTATGTGAGTCTTTTAACCTTGACTTATGGATTGAATCAATCCATAGTGACCATATAAAAACATGTGATTAATTATTTTGACATCTGTTTAAAATACAAGGAAACCACCAAATTGATGGTGTTAGGAGGATCTGCCTTTGGGAAACTAGGTCATGAGGGCTCTATTCTCATGAATAGGATTAGTATCCTTATAAAAGAGGCTTGGAGGAAGCTGCCTTCCACCATGTGAGGACATAGCAAAGATGCCAACTCTGAGGAATGAGGCACTCACCAGATATTGGATTTGCTGGAGCTTTGGTATTTGGCTTCCTTCCCAGCCTCAAGAACTATAAGAAATAAATCTCTGATCTTTATCAATTAAAAAAAAAAAACATGAGGAAAATTTCACAGGAACACATATAAAGTAGTCCTCAGATTCACATACAGACATATATTGTCTATTAACAGATACCATGCTTTCTTTTAAAGTTCCTAGGCATACTTTGCAAAATCCAATGGTAAATTTGGGGGCCATAAAAAGAGTTTAAGTAAGTACAAAACTCATACTCTACAGATGCTAACCAAAATTAAAAAAAAAAAAAAAAAAAAAAACATAAATTAATGTGTAAGATTTAAATATAGGCAGACTTAGACAGAAAAACACTTGGTAATTTGGTAATATTCTTGTACATGACTCTTGAATAAAATAGAACATTAACATCACAGTTAAACAGAAGATGGTTTTTGGAACATTTTATATAAAAGCTCATTTTAATAAAAATGTCAAGATTTAAATGAGAACAAAGGAAAGAAACAAAATTTGCCAATCAAGAATTTAGAAAACAAACAATGTGAACCTGAAGAAAGAATAAGTGTATTAATTAGATAAAAATTTAATTAACATATTAAAATTAGAATTTATAAATAAAGAACTAATCTGGGAAGGTAAAAACTGGGCAATACACAAAACCAACCACATGAATACTGGTAGGAAAATTTGAGACCTATTCACACCAAAATTCCTGCACTTATACTTCTAGTATGTGAATGCATAGTTGTAACAGACATTCTCAGCAGTGTAGCAGAGCCTCCGTTGGATTGCTGCTTCACAACCTGAGGGACATTATGACAATAAAGGCCACATAAAAGTTTCTGACTCTCCTCTACAAAAATAATACATAAAAAAGCAATATTACAGTTTCCTATTATAGAAGTAGGTTCTCATAGGGAAAGTCCAAGATCCCCTATAGCTTTACAGGGAGAGAAAAGAGTAATCACCATGAAATACATCATAGACTTCTCCAAAGCAAAGGCCATGACTGTGCAGGAAAAGGACTCTGCCAAAGCTACATCCCACCTGTAGGAAGGGTACTTCCCTGACTCTAGTACAATTTAGTCTTCCTGCCTCATCTAAAAAGACAATATCAACAACAATAAAAACCATAGAGCCAATAGCTGTCATTGCCTCAAGGACACAGATTTAGAAAGCTACAGTTTTAATAAGAGTCTGGGGTCAGCTTGACTCCTGGAGAAGCACTTGTGAAAGACACAGAATCAAACAGAGGCCTACTAAAAGACTGAGATTTAACACAAAAGCTACAGAATGTTCCTTTACCCTTATTCTTTACTACCACACCAACAGGTTCTAGTGTAATGAAAGAGTACAAAAACTGAAACAGTGCTACAAGACAGCTATTTTTGTTGAGAAGTAGTACTTGGTGAAATCAAAAGTCAAGAGGGGATGATAAACAAAAAGACAAAAAGATATTAGTGAATTGCGGAGCCTGTTACCTAAACCTAGAGCAAACATTAAATACAGTCTAACTCCCAGTTTGACGAACATGAATCCTTTCATTAAAAGCCTCATTAATTCAGGTCCAATTATCAAATACAAGGCATCACAAAAATCAAGATGAAAACACAGTTTAAAATGACAAAACAATTTTCATAACCAAAATGACAATATTTTATATAATCACCAGATATAATATTTAAATAACTATTCATACGCAAAGTAATTTAATAGATAAAAGTAGATAAACACAAGAACAAATGAGTAATGAAGGTGGAGAGATGAAAATTCTAAGTATCTACAGGAACAACCAGAAATTTAAAATGCACACACAGAGTAACAGCAAGGAAACAGACCTCTGGGAGCTCAACATAGACTGAGCACAGTTGGAGAATCACTGTGCTCCAAAACAAGTCAATTGAAACTCCCTAAACTGAATCATAAAGAAGGAAAATAAATAACAAAAAACTCAACAAAATCCAAGAACCTACAGAAAATTTTCAAAGGATTAGTGAACACATCATTGAAACACCATAAAAGAAGAAACTAACATAAAATAATTTTTTTTAAAATTAATGACCTGCCAAAGCCCAGATGAAGGAAACTCAGAGGAAAACAATTACTAAAAATCTATGTCTAGGCATATCATATTCAAACTGCATAAAACAGAAAGCATAATAAACAGAAAAGCAGAAAACTAAAAAACATACATACACAAACACACACACACAAAAAAAAAAAAAAAAAAAAAAAAAAAAAAAAAAAACACCTTATCTGTAGAGGGACAACTTATCTACATAGGGCAACAACAAAACTTATCTATAGAGGGACAGGGAAAGGAATTACATATTCTCAACAGAAATCACATGTTGGGGATCCAACATGGCTGCTGGCAAGGAAGCAGCACTTTCAGTATCTCCACATTAACCGGATCAGAAACACCCATTAAAACAGCTACATTGTACCTACTGAGGAACTTCTAGCAAAATTCCGCTGAAAGGAGACCTGCCAGGAAGTAGTAAGTTATATTAGAGGTGACAGTTGGCCCCAGACAAGTGAATCTTGGCCGGCCACGAGGGCGCAGAGGTCCAATCCCGCAGCCACCACCCAACCGGCTCTGCAAGCGGCCCCCAGCTGCCCGGGGCAGCGAGAGGGGTCCCCGCCGGGCCCGGCAGACGGCTCCCGCCATCCTTGCTCTCCTGGCGGCCCCCGCTCGCTCTGTGATCGGCCACCCTGCCCGCCCGGCTCTTAGCCAATAGGCCACTGCCTACCGGGTTCTACAAGTGGCCCCCGGCAGCCGGCGTGGCGAGAAGGGTCCCCACCTGGACTGGCAAATGGCCTGCGCCCTCCTGGCTCTGCTAACGGCCCCGCCCACCCGGCAAAGGGGCCCCCCCACCCTCCTGGCTCTGCAGGCGGCCCCCAGCGGCCCACGCAGCGGGTCCCCGCCCGGCAGATGGCCTGTGCCCTCCCAGCTCTGCTAACAGCCCCGCCCCCACTGCAAATGGCCCCACCCACCCGGCAAATGGCTGCCCCCCCCCAGACGTCGTGAAGGAAATCTAACCAAGCCTTTATGAAATAGCGAACTGGGAACTAAAACCAGAGATTGGGTCAGACCAGAGACAAGCCAGTTCCACCCCTCCCTTCGGACACTCCAGCAAGGAGGCAGGGGCCTCCCATTGCAGAGAGGGGAAGTCACCAAAGTTAGGCCAAAGAGATTCCTTCCCAGCGGAATCTAATTTAGCAGGTGTGTGACTCCCACCCGCATCAGATACGAACAACCGGGAAACTTCAAAATCTCTCCATGGGCGTGACTGTAAGGGCCAAAGGACTCTCGACCCCCAACTCCCAATACTGCCAGTGATGTGGGCGTGACTGTAGGGGAGGAGGGAAGCAGAGAAGACTCCCCACCCCCAACTCCCCCAACCGCCAACTGAGAGGGCGTGACAGTAAGGGCGGAGGGAAACAGAGGACACTGAACACCCCCAACTCCCCCTACTGCCAGCGGAGTGGTCGTGATTGTAGGGGCTGAGGGAAGCAGATGGGATCCTCGACCCCCAACTCCCATTACCACCAGTGGCAACACCAATGGTCTTAGCTGCCAGACTCCGAAGGTGTGCCCACCAAAGGGGTCCGGAAAAATTAAACTATTGACTCCCAGAACACAGCTCCACAGCACTGGGGCTTAGATGAATGACAGAGAGAATGCTCAGTCATTAGGGAAATAGAGAACCCAGAGGGGCTGAAAGTGTAACCAACTCCTTGGAGAACCTCCTCCGGTGCACAGGACCTGGCTGGCTGGCAGGAGGAAGGGGAGGAGGGGCTGTAGAAGTGAAACAGCTCTGGACCAACAGGATTGAGAGACTCCCAGGAGCCGCCTTACAGGGATTGCTGTTGACACATTGAGGGCAAATCTCAGCCCGGAGGGCACAGCTTTGCCTACGGGAAGAGAAGAAAATGGATCTCTAAGACCTAATTTTATTCCTTATTTTATTTTATTTTTTCTCTCCCTTTTCCCTCTTTCTCTCCCCTTCCAAGTTTTATTGTTCTTTCCATTCTCCTCTATGCTATCTAAATCCCCCTCCTTCTTTCTTTTCAAGAGCACCTTCCTTCCCCTTCCCCCCAACTTTCATCCCAAGCATTACGTCCTCCATTTCGTGTAACTGTCTAAATGCAAATAGGTGAATGTTTCGAGGCCGTCTATAGTGCTCCTAAATACCTAGCTACTACCAACACCCTGATCCAATTGACGGTTAGCATCCCCCTTCAGTAGAGCAATCTTCTAAAGTAGCCAAGACATACTAACCCTTATATCTTCATAGCACCCAACATAAAGTCCTAAGAACAAAAAACAAATCACTATATGCATACAAAATCCGGAAGCCCTTTATAAATTGAATGAATCAGCTCTAAAGTACAATAAAGCCCAACATCTATAGGCATAATCTCCCACCACAAAGGAGAAACAACAGATATAAACAAAGCCAAAACAAATGTATAGGAGAAAGCAGTTACAAAGCAGTCAAACAGAGCTGGAAAGTAACGTGAACAACATGAAAAAAACAGGGAAAAAAGGAGTACAGATAATGCAGGACAACTTAAATCTACAGGAGGACCTAGAAGCATCAGAAACATGGACAGGGAAAGAAACCAAGGCATACCTAACTCAGAGGGAACGGAGTTTTAGAGAAGACATGAGACAGCAAATCCAAGAATTGAAAGTATATTTTGAAAACCAACTGAACAAACAAATTCAAACTGCAAAGAACGAGCTTTACCAGGAGATAGAGATCTTAAAAAAAAAAAAAAAACAAACAGTGATTTTAGAAATGCAAGAAACCATAAACCAGATTAAAAATGCTAACGAGAATATTACAAATAGACTAGATCAAGTAGAAGTCAGAACATCAGATAATGAAGACAAAGTTTATCAACTTGGAAAGAATATAGTCAATACTGAAAAGATGCTTAAATCTCATGAGCAATCTATCCAAGAGATATGGGATCTCATCAAAAAACCAAATTTGAGAGTCATTGGGATAGAAGAAGGCACAGAGATTCAAGCCAAAGGAATGGACAACCTATTGAATGAAATCATCCTAGAAAACTTCCCAGAGATGAAAGATGGAATGGATTGCCAAATCCTGGAAGCCTACAGGACCCCAAACATCCAAAACTGTAATAGGCCAACTCCAAGACATATAATTATGAAGATAGCCAACATACAGAACAAGGAGAGAATATTAAAAGCTACGAGGGAAAGGAGGCAGATTACATTCAGGGGTAAACCAATTAGGTTAACGGCTGATTTTTCATCACAGACTTTGAAAGCGAGAAGATCCTGGAACAATGTATTTCAAACGCTGAAAAATAATGGATTCCAACCAAGAATACTGTATCCAGCAAAATTAAGCTTCAGATTTGACAATGAAATTAAAATCTTTCACGATAAACAAAAGCTAAAAGATTTCGCAGCCAGAAAACCAGCACTGCAAAGCATTTTGGGCAAAATTCTACAAGAAGAGGAATGGAAAAACAGTGCCCAAAACCAACAGCGGCAGGTATCTCAGTAAAGGGGGAAGAAAACAACCAAAAAGTAAAAACTAGCCAAACTAAAATAAATAAATAAATAAACATGACTGGAAGTACAAATCATATTTCAATTGTAACCTTAAATGTTAATGGACTAAACTCACCAATCAAGAGACACAGGCTGGTAACCTGGATCAAAAAAACAAATCCAACAATATGCTGCCTTCAGGAGACTCATATGATAGGAAAAGACATACACAGGTTGAAGGTGAAAGGTTGGGAAAAATCATACCACTCACATGGCCCTCGGAAGCAAGCAGGAGTGGCCATACTCATATCGAATAAAATCAACTTCAAACCTAAGTTAATCAAAAGGGATAAAGAAGGACACTATATCCTGTTAAAAGGAACTATTCACCAACAAGGCATAACAATTATCAATTTATATGCACCAAATAATGGTGCAGCAACGTTCATAAAACAAACTCTCCTCAAGTTCAAGAGTCAAATTGACCACAACACAATAATTATGGGTGACTTCAACACACCGCTCTCGCCATTAGACAGATCCTCCAGACAAAAGCTGAATAAACAAACTATAGAACTCAATGACACAATCAATAACCTAGACTTAACCGACATATATAGAATACATCAACCATCATCAAGTGGATACACGTTCTTCTCAGCAGCACATGGATCGTACTCAAAGATAGATCATATATTATGCCATAGGGCAACTCTTAGTAAATATAAAGGAGTGGAGATAATACCATGCACCATATCTGATCATAATGGAATGAAACTGGAAATCAATGAAAAAAGAAGGAAGGAAAAATCCTGCATCACATGGAAAATAAACAATATGTTACAGAATGATCAATGGGTTACAGAAAACATAAAGGAGGAAATCAAAAAATTCTTAGAGATAAACGACAATTCAGACACAACATACTGGAATCTATGGGACACAATGAAAGCAGTTTTAAGAGGGAAATTCATTTCCTGGAGTTCATTCCTCAAAAAAAGAAAAAAAAAAAAACAACAAATAAACGAACTCACACTACATCTCAAAACCCTAGAAAAGGAAGAGCAAAACAACAGCAAATATAGCAGAAGACAAGAAATAATTAAAATCAGAGCAGAAATCAATGAAATTGAAACAAAAAAAAACATTGAAAAAATTGATAAAACTAAAAGTTGGTTCTTTGAAAAAATAAATAAGATCAACAGACCTTTAGCCATGCTAATGAAGAGAAGAAGAGAGAAAACTCAAATCACTAACATACGGGATGAAAAAGGCAATATCACAACAGACACTACAGAAATACAGAAGATAATTAGAAAGTATTTTGAAACCCTATATTCTAATAAAATAGAAGACAGCGAAGACATCGATCAATTTCTTCAGTCATATGAGCTGCCCAGATTGAGTCAGGAAGACACACACAATTTAAACAGACCAATAACAAAGGAAGAAATAGAAGAAGCCATCAAAAGACTACCAACCAAAAAAAGCCCTGGACCAGATGGGTATACAGCGGAGTTTTACAAAACCTTCAAAGAAGAATTAATACCAATACTTTTCAAGCTATTTCAAGAAATAGAAA
Organism: Marmota monax; assembly: GCF_021218885.2. Lineage (NCBI taxonomy): Eukaryota > Metazoa > Chordata > Mammalia > Rodentia > Sciuridae > Marmota > Marmota monax. The sequence continues at coordinate 47,983 of NW_026694454.1, read as the reverse complement.
AAGAAGGAGCTCTTCCAAATTCATTCTATGAGGCCAACATCACCCTGATCCCTAAACCAGACAAAGACACTTCAAAGAAAGAAAACTACAGACCAATATCTCTAATGAACATAGATGCAAAAATTCTCAATAAAATCCTGGCAAATCAAATACAAAAGCATATCAAAAAATGGTGCACCATGATCAAGTAGGATTCATCCCTGGGATGCAAGGTTGGTTCAATATACGGAAATCAATAAATATTATTCACCACATCAATAGACTTAAAGATAAGAACCATGTGATCGTCTCGATAGATGCAGAAAAAGCATTCAACAAAGTACAGCATCATTTTATGTTCAAAACACTAGAAAAACTGGGGATAACAGGAACTTACCTCAACATTGTAAAAGCTATATATTCTAAGCCTCAGGCTAGCATCATTCTAAATGGAGAAAAACTGAAGGCATTTCTGCTAAAATCTGGAACAAGACAGGGATGCCCTCTCTCACCACTTCTATTTAATTTAGTCCTTGAAATACTAGCCAGAGCAATTAGACAGACAAAAGAAATTAAAGGCATAAAAATAGGAAAAGAAGAACTTAAAATATCACTATTTGCGGACGATATGATCCTATACTTAGAAGACCCAAAAGGGTCTACAAAGACACTACTAGAACTAATAAATGAATTCAGCAAAGTGGCAGGATATAAAATCAACACACATAAATCAAAGGCATTCCTGTATATCAGTAAAAAAACTTCTGAAATGGAAATGAGGAAAACCACCCCATTCACAATATCCTCAAAAAAAATAAAATACTTGGGAATCAACCTAACAAAAGAGGTGAAAGATTTATACAATGAAAACTACAGAACCCTAAAGAGAGAGATAGAAGAAGATCTTAGAAGATGGGAAAATGTACCCTGTTCATGGATAGGCAGAACCAACACCATCAAAATGGCGATATTACCCAAAGTTCTCTACAGGTTCAACGCAATGCCAATCAAAATCCCAATGGCATTTCTGGTAGAAATGGATAAAGCTATCATGAAATTCATATGGAAAAACAAAAGACCCAGAATAGCAAAAGCAATTCTAAGCAGGAAGTGTGAATTGGGAGGTATAGCGATACCAGATTTCAAACTGTACTACAGAGCAATAGTAACAAAAACAGCATGGTACTGGTACCAAAACAGGCAGGTGGATCAATGGTACAGAATAGAAGACACAGAGACCTATCCACAAAATTACAACTTTCTTATATTTGATAAAGGCGCTAAAAGCATGCAATGGAGAAAGGATAGCATCTTCAACAAATGGTGCTGGGAAAACTGGAAATCCATATGCAACAAAATGAAGCTGAACCCCTTTCTCTCGCCATGCACAAAAGTAAATTCAAAATGGATCAAGGACCTAGATATCAAATCAGAGACTCTGCACCTGATAGAAGAAAAAGTTGGCTCTGATCTACACATTGTGGGGTCGGGCTCCAAATTCCTTAATAGGACGCCCATAGCACAAAAGTTAATAACTAGAATCAACAAATGGGACTTACTCAAACTAAAAAGTTTTTTTTTTTTTTTTTTCTCAGCAAGAGAAACAATAAGAGAGGTAAATAGGGAACCTACACCCTGGGAACAAATCTTTACTCCTCACACTTCAGATAGAGCCCTAATATCCAGAATATACAAAGAACTCAAAAAATTAAACAACAGGATAACAAACAACCCTATCAACAAATGGGCGAAGGACCTGAACAGACACTTCTCAGAGGAGGACATACAATCTATCAATAAGTACATGAAAAAATGCTCACCATCTCTAGCAGTCAGAGAAATGCAAATCAAAACCACCCTAAGATACCGTCTCACTCCAATAAGATTGGCAGCCATTATGAAGTCAAGCAACAATAAGTGCTGGCGAGGATGTGGGGAAAAGGGTACACTTGTACATTGCTGGTGGAACTGCAAACTGGTGCGGCCAATATGGAAAGCAGTATGGAGATTCCTAGGAAAGCTGGGAATGGAACCACCATTTGACCCAGCTATCGCCCTTCTCGGTCTATTCCCTGAGGACCTTAAAAGAGCATACTATAGGGATACTGCCACATCAATGATCATGGCAGCACAATTCACAATAGCTAGACTTTTGAATCAACCCAGATGCCCTTCAATAGATGAATGGATTAAAAACTGTGGCATTTATACACAATGGAGTATTACGCAGCACTAAAAAATGACAAAATCATGGATTTTGCAGGGAAATGGATGGCACTAGAGCAGATTATGCTAAGTGAAGCTAGCCAATCCTTAAAAAACAAATGCCAAATGTCTTCTTTGATATAAAGAGAGCAACTAAGATCAGAACAGGGAAGAAGAGCATGAGGAAAAGATTAACATTAAACAGAGACGAGTGGGGGGAGAGAAAGGGAGAGAGAATGGAAACTATGGAAATGGAAGGAGACCCTCATTGTTACACAAAATTACATATAAGAGTTTGTGAGGGGAAAGGGGGAAAAAAAAAACAAGGGAGAGAATTAAACAATAGCAGATGGGGTAGAGAGGGAAGATGAGAGGGAAGGGGAGGGGGGATAGTAGGGGATAGGAAAGGTAGCAGAATACAACGGTCACTAATATGGTATTATGTAAAAATGTGGATGTGTAACCGATGTGATTCTGCAACTTGTATTTGGGGTAAAAAATGGGAGTTCATAACCCACTTGAATCAAATGTATTGAAGATGATATGTCATGAGCTTTGTAATGTTTTGAACAACCAATTAAAAAATAAAAAAAAATAAGATAAACAAAAAAAAAGAATAAATGTAATAAAAACCTTGAATAGACATTCAAAATGAAAAAAAAAATAATTAGACAAAATACTTGAAGTATTAAAAAACACTCTGGAAAATGTATATCCATCAAAAAATCCTCTAAAATGTAGAAATCTGACTTTTCTCAAACAAAATCTGCAAAAATTCTAGGCCAACAGATCTGCGCTACAAAGATTTTAATTAAAATAGAAAAAGTTCTCTAGGCAAATAAAAAAAAAAGATCAAAATCACACCTAGGTAAGGAAATGGAGAACAAAGAAGAAGGGATGGATCAAGGTTAAAACCGGGTTTATTTTTCTTATTCTTAATTGATTTGAAGGATAACTATTTAAGGCAGCAATTGTACAATATATGGGCCAAACGTAGCATATGCCTAAGTGAAATGAATGACATAAATATCAGAAATGAAAAAAAGAGAAAGTGACACATTATAAGTTACCTGTGACACATTTGAAGTGATAGAGTGCAATCTGAAGATGGGCTTATGCTAGTTAAAGTGATATATTTTAAGTCTGGGTCAACAATATAAGAAGTTTAAGAAAAATAAAATCTGTTAAGAGATAATTTGGAGCTATATAAAGTATTAAATTGAATCACAGAAGGCAGTAAACGATAATGAGAGAAAGAAACAAAGAACAAAAACAAACAATAGAAAACAGATATTAATATGGTGAATATTCATTCAAGTTATATCAATACTAACTTCAAAATGTCTAAAAACACTAACTAAAAGAAGTTGTCAGGGTGGTCACTTTATGTTGTCTGTAAGAAACTCATTTTAAATATGAAGACTCAGATAATTTAAAAGTAAATTTCTGGAGAAAGATCTACTCTGCTAACACTAACCAAAATGAGGGTAAAATAGTTACATTAATATGAGATAAAGCAAACTTTGGAGCAATGACTATGAAAGATAAAGAAATAATAAAAGGGCTAATTGTTCAGAAAGACATAAAAATCCTAAATGTGTATGTACCTAATAAGACAGCATCAGAATTCACAATCCAAAGCCTGACAGGGTTGAAAGGAAAACTCAACAAGCCTATATTAAAGTGTGTACAATAACCCTCTATCAATAGTTGATCAATCAAGGAGCTAGACAACAAGTACAAATTCATGAACCAAAGAGTTCTACCTATTAGCTTGATGAAATTGACATGTACAGAATATTCCATCCAACAATGGCAGAATTTACATTCACAAGGTAATATGAAAACTTGACAAAGATATAACACTTTCTGGGTCATAGAACATACTTAAAATTTATTTAAAAAATCATGACTGGAGTTGTGGCTCAGGAGTAGAGCACTTGCCTCACAGGTGTGAGGCACTGGGTTTGATGCTCAGCAACACAAAAACTAAATAAAGAAAATAAAGATATTTTGTCTATTGCCAACTAAAATTTAAAAAAAAAAATCAAAATCATGGGCTGGGGATGTGGCTCAAGTGGTAGTGTGCTCACCTAGAATGCTCACGGCATTGGGTTTGATCCTTAGTACCACATGCAAATAAAGATGTTGTGTCCACCGAAAACTAAAAATAAATATTAAAAATTCTCTCTCTGTCTCTCTCTCTCTCTCTTTCTCTCTCTCTAAAAAATAAAAATCATACAAAAAGTTTTCCTCTATCATAATAAAATTTAAAGGATTCTTTGAAAAATACCTCAATACTATAAAATAAGTAACACAGTTCTACAACAACCCACTACTCGAATTATCAAGAGAAGTTTAGAAATATTTTGAAGTAAATGAAAATGAAAATACAAATTACAAAAATTTGTGCAATACAGCTAAGCAATGCTTAGATGGAGTAATTTATAGCATTAAATTCTTATGGTGGAAAAGAAGTTCTAAAATCAAAAACCCAAGTTTTATTAGAAGTAGAACAAGTGAAGTTCTAAAGCAAACAAGAAATAAGAAAGGGGGGAAGGATCATCAAATTTGAAGCACAAATCCAAAAATTGAAAAGCAGTAAATAATAAAGAAAATCAACAAAACCACAGTTGGTATTTTGACAATATAAATTAATAACAATTCTAGCCAGTCTAACAAGATATAAAATGAAGAGAACAAATAATAAGCCAACATTATAAAGGAAGGAGAGACTATCATTACTAATCATGAATCTTAAAATGACAAAAGAGCGCTATAAACAACCAGCCCTATAGCCACAAAACTGGTAGCCTAGATGAAGTGGACCAACTACTTAAAAAACATGAACTAACAAAATTCACAAGAGAAATATAAAGTCTGTATAGCATTGTATATTTACTAAGAAATCAAATCAATAATTAATAACCTTTCAAATAGGACAGTATCAGTCTCCAGTGTTTCATTGGTGAATTCTACCCTAAATTCATAGTTTTCTAAATTCTCCACAATCTCTCCCCAAACATAGAATCAGAGGGCACACTAACATATTCCATAAGGCCAGCAGCACCCTATCCAGATAAAGTCATTGCAAAATAGGAAAAGTATAGATCACTCTCTCTCAGTAACACAAACACAAAAACCCTCAACAAAATATTAGCAAATAAAATGTGTAAAACTGCACATGCTGACAAAGTGGAATTTATTCTAGGTATACAAGGTTCAACATGATCTACTACATTACCATGCTAAAAGAAGAAAATACATGAGTTTAAGTAAAAAAAAATACTTAGCAAAATCCAATTTCTATTCATAATAAAAATAAAAAGTCCTTGTCATACAGAACATACACAAAACCCTAATGAAAACATCATACATAATGTCAGCAATTTGATGATTTTTCCAAGAGAAAAGCAAGGGTACCCCTTTTCACTATTTCTATTCAACATCATATGGGAAGCCCTCACCAGTTCAAGAATAAAGGAAAAAAAATACATTCAAAGGAAGAAACAAGGTGTTTTTATTTTTAGATGATATTGTAATCTATGTAGAAAATCCAAAAGAACAAAACCAAAAACTCTTGGAAATAACTGCATATCACAAGGTCACAGTATACAAGATCAATACTTGAAAGTACATTTTGGCCTCATAAAATGTGTTTGGAAGTATGTCCTCTGCTCGTATTGTTTGGAAGAGCTTAAGAGCTAGGTAACAAGAGTGGTGATAAAAGGGGTAGTGGACACCAGAAAATGTAGGCAAGAAGATACCAAGTGACAATGTACAAGATAAGCAAGTTTAGAAATGTACTACAATGTGAGGACTGGGGTGATGAAATTGTACTATGTATGGTTTGAATTAAATGAGTATATTTTAGCTATTCTTGCTATGTAAACAAAAAATGGGCAATGTAAGATGTGGGATGATGATATGCTAATTTTCTCCAATGTAGTAACATTTTTATTATGAATATCTTACAAATGTATTCTCAAGTTTGTGTGAAGACGACAAAAATTTAGATAGCCATAATTTGGAGAAACTGCACTACTCAAAATTAATAACCTACAACTTCAGTTAAAAAAAAAAAAAACAAACTAGGGTATCATAAAATGTATGAAATCACTTTGCTTAGACAACCTGACTCAACATAGAGACTTGTAATTTTGCTTCCACCAATTAGATGCACTTGCAGGACAGTTGATTGAGGACATTAGATATGCAAGGAAAGAAGCAGAACATAGAATACGCATGCCTGTGTGAATCATGGCAAAGACACTGACTTCCTATTACAGTAGATGCTGGATTGAACTAGAAAGAGATGCTACTGGAGCCTGCAGAATGGCTAATACCTATCTGCTTCAGAGCTACCTGAATGTAGTGGAAACTTTCCAGTTCTGTGTTATGATTGCTATCAGTTGGTCCTGGAAGCTCAATCTAGAGTCTTCAGCTCTCTCAACAACTTTGGTCTATTTACATCCTCTACTAAATAAAATTTGGTTTAAGCTAGCTAGAACAGGTTCTTTTGTCTGAAATAAAACATCATAAAACCAAATCAAATGCCTATTGTTTATAAGTAGGCCCCATGACATACGTTAGGTTCCAACTTTTTAAAATATTCTTGCTACTAAGTTATATATAATCCTACAATAAGCAAGAACTGTGCATGCCACCTTATTCTGATTAAATATTCATGTATTTTCATTATAAATAGCTGTGAAGCCCACAAATAACAAATAGGGAGGAAGTTTTCTTCCATTTCTTCCTGTTATCAAAATTACAGCATTAATAAAACTTGATATTCTCACACATCATTGACGTGTGAGGATGAAAGAAGATATATATTATTTTATTCTCCACAAAGTGAATTTATATAATCTGTGGAATGAAAAGGTAAGAATAAGGTGGCATGCACAGTTTACTTTTAAATTATCTGAGTCTTCATATTTAAAATGAGTTTCTTACAGACAACATAAAGTGCCCACCCTGACAACTTCTTTTAGTTAGTGTTTTTAGACATTTTGAAGTTAGTATTGATATAACTTGAATGAATATTCACCATATTAATATCTGTTTTCTATTGTTTGTTTTTGTTCTTTGTTTCTTTCTCTCATTATCGTTTACTGCCTTCTGTGATTCAATTTAATACTTTATATAGCTCCAAATTATCTCTTAACAGATTTTATTTTTCTTAAACTTCTTATATTGTTGACCCAGACTTAAAATATATCACTTTAACTAGCATAAGCCCATCTTCAGATTGCACTCTATCACTTCAAATGTGTCACAGGTAACTTATAATGTGTCACTTTCTCTTTTTTTCATTTCTGATATTTATGTCATTCATTTCACTTAGGCATATGCTACGTTTGGCCCATATATTGTACAATTGCTGCCTTAAATAGTTATCCTTCAAATCAATTAAGAATAAGAAAAATAAACCCGGTTTTAACCTTGATCCATCCCTTCTTCTTTGTTCTCCATTTCCTTACCTAGGTGTGATTTTGATCTTTTTTTTTTATTTGCCTAGAGAACTTTTTCTTTTTTATTTAAAATCTTTATAGCGCAGATCAGTTGGCCTAGAATTTTTGCAGATTTTGTTTGAGAAAAGTCAGATTTCTACATTTTAGAGGATTTTTTTGATGGATATACATTTTCCAGAGTGTTTTTTAATACTTCAAGTATTTTGTCTAATTATTTTTTTTCATTTTGAATGTCTATTCAAGGTTTTTATTACATTTATTCTTTTTTTTTGTTTATCTTATTTTTTTTTTATTTTTTTAATTGGTTGTTCAAAACATTACAAAGCTCATGACATATCATCTTCAATACATTTGATTCAAGTGGGTTATGAACTCCCATTTTTTACCCCAAATACAAGTTGCAGAATCACATCGGTTACACATCCACATTTTTACATAATACCATATTAGTGACCGTTGTATTCTGCTACCTTTCCTATCCCCTACTATCCCCCCTCCCCTTCCCTCTCATCTTCCCTCTCTACCCCATCTGCTATTGTTTAATTCTCTCCCTTGTTTTTTTTTCCCCCTTTCCCCTCACAAACTCTTATATGTAATTTTGTGTAACAATGAGGGTCTCCTTCCATTTCCATAGTTTCCATTCTCTCTCCCTTTCTCTCCCCCCACTCGTCTCTGTTTAATGTTAATCTTTTCCTCATGCTCTTCTTCCCTGTTCTGATCTTAGTTGCTCTCTTTATATCAAAGAAGACATTTGGCATTTGTTTTTTAAGGATTGGCTAGCTTCACTTAGCATAATCTGCTCTAGTGCCATCCATTTCCCTGCAAAATCCATGATTTTGTCATTTTTTAGTGCTGCGTAATACTCCATTGTGTATAAATGCCACAGTTTTTAATCCATTCATCTATTGAAGGGCATCTGGGTTGATTCAAAAGTCTAGCTATTGTGAATTGTGCTGCCATGATCATTGATGTGGCAGTATCCCTATAGTATGCTCTTTTAAGGTCCTCAGGGAATAGACCGAGAAGGGCGATAGCTGGGTCAAATGGTGGTTCCATTCCCAGCTTTCCTAGGAATCTCCATACTGCTTTCCATATTGGCCGCACCAGTTTGCAGTTCCACCAGCAATGTACAAGTGTACCCTTTTCCCCACATCCTCGCCAGCACTTATTGTTGCTTGACTTCATAATGGCTGCCAATCTTATTGGAGTGAGACGGTATCTTAGGGTGGTTTTGATTTGCATTTCTCTGACTGCTAGAGATGGTGAGCATTTTTTCATGTACTTATTGATAGATTGTATGTCCTCCTCTGAGAAGTGTCTGTTCAGGTCCTTCGCCCATTTGTTGATAGGGTTGTTTGTTATCCTGTTGTTTAATTTTTTGAGTTCTTTGTATATTCTGGATATTAGGGCTCTATCTGAAGTGTGAGGAGTAAAGATTTGTTCCCAGGGTGTAGGTTCCCTATTTACCTCTCTTATTGTTTCTCTTGCTGAGAAAAAAAAAAAAAAAAATTTTAGTTTGAGTAAGTCCCATTTGTTGATTCTAGTTATTAACTTTTGTGCTATGGGCGTCCTATTAAGGAATTTGGAGCCCGACCCCACAATGTGTAGATCAGAGCCAACTTTTTCTTCTATCAGGTGCAGAGTCTCTGATTTGATATCTAGGTCCTTGATCCATTTTGAATTTACTTTTGTGCATGGCGAGAGAAAGGGGTTCAGCTTCATTTTGTTGCATATGGATTTCCAGTTTTCCCAGCACCATTTGTTGAAGATGCTATCCTTTCTCCATTGCATGCTTTTAGCGCCTTTATCAAATATAAGAAAGTTGTAATTTTGTGGATAGGTCTCTGTGTCTTCTATTCTGTACCATTGATCCACCTGCCTGTTTTGGTACCAGTACCATGCTGTTTTTGTTACTATTGCTCTGTAGTACAGTTTGAAATCTGGTATCGCTATACCTCCCAATTCACACTTTCTGCTTAGAATTGCTTTTGCTATTCTGGGTCTTTTGTTTTTCCATATGAATTTCATGATAGCTTTATCCATTTCTACCAGAAATGCCATTGGGATTTTGATTGGCATTGCGTTGAACCTGTAGAGAACTTTGGGTAATATCGCCATTTTGATGGTGTTGGTTCTGCCTATCCATGAACAGGGTACATTTTCCCATCTTCTAAGATCTTCTTCTATCTCTCTCTTTAGGGTTCTGTAGTTTTCATTGTATAAATCTTTCACCTCTTTTGTTAGGTTGATTCCCAAGTATTTTATTTTTTTTGAGGATATTGTGAATGGGGTGGTTTTCCTCATTTCCATTTCAGAAGTTTTTTTACTGATATACAGGAATGCCTTTGATTTATGTGTGTTGATTTTATATCCTGCCACTTTGCTGAATTCATTTATTAGTTCTAGTAGTGTCTTTGTAGACCCTTTTGGGTCTTCTAAGTATAGGATCATATCGTCCGCAAATAGTGATATTTTAAGTTCTTCTTTTCCTATTTTTATGCCTTTAATTTCTTTTGTCTGTCTAATTGCTCTGGCTAGTATTTCAAGGACTAAATTAAATAGAAGTGGTGAGAGAGGGCATCCCTGTCTTGTTCCAGATTTTAGCAGAAATGCCTTCAGTTTTTCTCCATTTAGAATGATGCTAGCCTGAGGCTTAGAATATATAGCTTTTACAATGTTGAGGTAAGTTCCTGTTATCCCCAGTTTTTCTAGTGTTTTGAACATAAAATGATGCTGTACTTTGTTGAATGCTTTTTCTGCATCTATCGAGACGATCACATGGTTCTTATCTTTAAGTCTATTGATGTGGTGAATAATATTTATTGATTTCCGTATATTGAACCAACCTTGCATCCCAGGGATGAATCCTACTTGATCATGGTGCACCATTTTTTGATATGCTTTTGTATTTGATTTGCCAGGATTTTATTGAGAATTTTTGCATCTATGTTCATTAGAGATATTGGTCTGTAGTTTTCTTTCTTTGAAGTGTCTTTGTCTGGTTTAGGGATCAGGGTGATGTTGGCCTCATAGAATGAATTTGGAAGAGCTCCTTCTTTTTCTATTTCTTGAAATAGCTTGAAAAGTATTGGTATTAATTCTTCTTTGAAGGTTTTGTAAAACTCCGCTGTATACCCATCTGGTCCAGGGCTTTTTTTGGTTGGTAGTCTTTTGATGGCTTCTTCTATTTCTTCCTTTGTTATTGGTCTGTTTAAATTGTGTGTGTCTTCCTGACTCAATCTGGGCAGCTCATATGACTGAAGAAATTGATCGATGTCTTCGCTGTCTTCTATTTTATTAGAATATAGGGTTTCAAAATACTTTCTAATTATCTTCTGTATTTCTGTAGTGTCTGTTGTGATATTGCCTTTTTCATCCCGTATGTTAGTGATTTGAGTTTTCTCTCTTCTTCTCTTCATTAGCATGGCTAAAGGTCTGTTGATCTTATTTATTTTTTCAAAGAACCAACTTTTAGTTTTATCAATTTTTTCAATGTTTTTTTTTGTTTCAATTTCATTGATTTCTGCTCTGATTTTAATTATTTCTTGTCTTCTGCTATATTTGCTGTTGTTTTGCTCTTCCTTTTCTAGGGTTTTGAGATGTAGTGTGAGTTCGTTTATTTGTTGTTTTTTTTTTTTTCTTTTTTTGAGGAATGAACTCCAGGAAATGAATTTCCCTCTTAAAACTGCTTTCATTGTGTCCCATAGATTCCAGTATGTTGTGTCTGAATTGTCGTTTATCTCTAAGAATTTTTTGATTTCCTCCTTTATGTTTTCTGTAACCCATTGATCATTCAGTAACATATTGTTTATTTTCCATGTGATGCAGGATTTTTCCTTCCTTCTTTTTTCATTGATTTCCAGTTTCATTCCATTATGATCAGATATGGTGCATGGTATTATCTCCACTCCTTTATATTTACTAAGAGTTGCCCTATGGCATAATATATGATCTATCTTTGAGTACGATCCATGTGCTGCTGAGAAGAACGTGTATCCACTTGATGATGGTTGATGTATTCTATATATGTCGGTTAAGTCTAGGTTATTGATTGTGTCATTGAGTTCTATAGTTTGTTTATTCAGCTTTTGTCTGGAGGATCTGTCTAATGGCGAGAGCGGTGTGTTGAAGTCACCCATAATTATTGTGTTGTGGTCAATTTGACTCTTGAACTTGAGGAGAGTTTGTTTTATGAACGTTGCTGCACCATTATTTGGTGCATATAAATTGATAATTGTTATGCCTTGTTGGTGAATAGTTCCTTTTAACAGGATATAGTGTCCTTCTTTATCCCTTTTGATTAACTTAGGTTTGAAGTTGATTTTATTCGATATGAGTATGGCCACTCCTGCTTGCTTCCGAGGGCCATGTGAGTGGTATGATTTTTCCCAACCTTTCACCTTCAACCTGTGTATGTCTTTTCCTATCATATGAGTCTCCTGAAGGCAGCATATTGTTGGATTTGTTTTTTTGATCCAGGTTACCAGCCTGTGTCTCTTGATTGGTGAGTTTAGTCCATTAACATTTAAGGTTACAATTGAAATATGATTTGTACTTCCAGTCATGTTTATTTATTTATTTATTTTAGTTTGGCTAGTTTTTACTTTTTGGTTGTTTTCTTCCCCCTTTACTGAGATACCTGCCGCTGTTGGTTTTGGGCACTGTTTTTCCATTCCTCTTCTTGTAGAATTTTGCCCAAAATGCTTTGCAGTGCTGGTTTTCTGGCTGCGAAATCTTTTAGCTTTTGTTTATCGTGAAAGATTTTAATTTCATTGTCAAATCTGAAGCTTAATTTTGCTGGATACAGTATTCTTGGTTGGAATCCATTATTTTTCAGCGTTTGAAATACATTGTTCCAGGATCTTCTCGCTTTCAAAGTCTGTGATGAAAAATCAGCCGTTAACCTAATTGGTTTACCCCTGAATGTAATCTGCCTCCTTTCCCTCGTAGCTTTTAATATTCTCTCCTTGTTCTGTATGTTGGCTATCTTCATAATTATATGTCTTGGAGTTGGCCTATTACAGTTTTGGATGTTTGGGGTCCTGTAGGCTTCCAGGATTTGGCAATCCATTCCATCTTTCATCTCTGGGAAGTTTTCTAGGATGATTTCATTCAATAGGTTGTCCATTCCTTTGGCTTGAATCTCTGTGCCTTCTTCTATCCCAATGACTCTCAAATTTGGTTTTTTGATGAGATCCCATATCTCTTGGATAGATTGCTCATGAGATTTAAGCATCTTTTCAGTATTGACTATATTCTTTCCAAGTTGATAAACTTTGTCTTCATTATCTGATGTTCTGACTTCTACTTGATCTAGTCTATTTGTAATATTCTCGTTAGCATTTTTAATCTGGTTTATGGTTTCTTGCATTTCTAAAATCACTGTTTGTTTTTTTTTTTTTTTTAAGATCTCTATCTCCTGGTAAAGCTCGTTCTTTGCAGTTTGAATTTGTTTGTTCAGTTGGTTTTCAAAATATACTTTCAATTCTTGGATTTGCTGTCTCATGTCTTCTCTAAAACTCCGTTCCCTCTGAGTTAGGTATGCCTTGGTTTCTTTCCCTGTCCATGTTTCTGATGCTTCTAGGTCCTCCTGTAGATTTAAGTTGTCCTGCATTATCTGTACTCCTTTTTTCCCTGTTTTTTTCATGTTGTTCACGTTACTTTCCAGCTCTGTTTGACTGCTTTGTAACTGCTTTCTCCTATACATTTGTTTTGGCTTTGTTTATATCTGTTGTTTCTCCTTTGTGGTGGGAGATTATGCCTATAGATGTTGGGCTTTATTGTACTTTAGAGCTGATTCATTCAATTTATAAAGGGCTTCCGGATTTTGTATGCATATAGTGATTTGTTTTTTGTTCTTAGGACTTTATGTTGGGTGCTATGAAGATATAAGGGTTAGTATGTCTTGGCTACTTTAGAAGATTGCTCTACTGAAGGGGGATGCTAACCGTCAATTGGATCAGGGTGTTGGTAGTAGCTAGGTATTTAGGAGCACTATAGACGGCCTCGAAACATTCACCTATTTGCATTTAGACAGTTACACGAAATGGAGGACGTAATGCTTGGGATGAAAGTTGGGGGGAAGGGGAAGGAAGGTGCTCTTGAAAAGAAAGAAGGAGGGGGATTTAGATAGCATAGAGGAGAATGGAAAGAACAACAAAACTTGGAAGGGGAGAGAAAGAGGGAAAAGGGAGAGAAAAAATAAAATAAAATAAGGAATAAAATTAGGTCTTAGAGATCCATTTTCTTCTCTTCCCGTAGGCAAAGCTGTGCCCTCCGGGCTGAGATTTGCCCTCAATGTGTCAACAGCAATCCCTGTAAGGCGGCTCCTGGGAGTCTCTCAATCCTGTTGGTCCAGAGCTGTTTCACTTCTACAGCCCCTCCTCCCCTTCCTCCTGCCAGCCAGCCAGGTCCTGTGCACCGGAGGAGGTTCTCCAAGGAGTTGGTTACACTTTCAGCCCCTCTGGGTTCTCTATTTCCCTAATGACTGAGCATTCTCTCTGTCATTCATCTAAGCCCCAGTGCTGTGGAGCTGTGTTCTGGGAGTCAATAGTTTAATTTTTCCGGACCCCTTTGGTGGGCACACCTTCGGAGTCTGGCAGCTAAGACCATTGGTGTCGCCACTGGTGGTAATGGGAGTTGGGGGTCGAGGATCCCATCTGCTTCCCTCAGCCCCTACAATCACGACCACTCCGCTGGCAGTAGGGGGAGTTGGGGGTGTTCAGTGTCCTCTGTTTCCCTCCGCCCTTACTGTCACGCCCTCTCAGTTGGCGGTTGGGGGAGTTGGGGGTGGGGAGTCTTCTCTGCTTCCCTCCTCCCCTACAGTCACGCCCACATCACTGGCAGTATTGGGAGTTGGGGGTCGAGAGTCCTTTGGCCCTTACAGTCACGCCCATGGAGAGATTTTGAAGTTTCCCGGTTGTTCGTATCTGATGCGGGTGGGAGTCACACACCTGCTAAATTAGATTCCGCTGGGAAGGAATCTCTTTGGCCTAACTTTGGTGACTTCCCCTCTCTGCAATGGGAGGCCCCTGCCTCCTTGCTGGAGTGTCCGAAGGGAGGGGTGGAACTGGCTTGTCTCTGGTCTGACCCAATCTCTGGTTTTAGTTCCCAGTTCGCTATTTCATAAAGGCTTGGTTAGATTTCCTTCACGACGTCTGGGGGGGGGGAGCCATTTGCCGGGTGGGTGGGGCCATTTGCAGTGGGGGCGGGGCTGTTAGCAGAGCTGGGAGGGCACAGGCCATCTGCCGGGCGGGGACCCGCTGCGTGGGCCGCTGGGGGCCGCCTGCAGAGCCAGGAGGGTGGGGGGGCCCCTTTGCCGGGTGGGCGGGGCCGTTAGCAGAGCCAGGAGGGCGCAGGCCATTTGCCAGTCCAGGTGGGGACCCTTCTCGCCACGCCGGCTGCCGGGGGCCACTTGTAGAACCCGGTAGGCAGTGGCCTATTGGCTAAGAGCCGGGCGGGCAGGGTGGCCGATCACAGAGCGAGCGGGGGCCGCCAGGAGAGCAAGGATGGCGGGAGCCGTCTGCCGGGCCCGGCGGGGACCCCTCTCGCTGCCCCGGGCAGCTGGGGGCCGCTTGCAGAGCCGGTTGGGTGGTGGCTGCGGGATTGGACCTCTGCGCCCTCGTGGCCGGCCAAGATTCACTTGTCTGGGGCCAACTGTCACCTCTAATATAACTTACTACTTCCTGGCAGGTCTCCTTTCAGCGGAATTTTGCTAGAAGTTCCTCAGTAGGTACAATGTAGCTGTTTTAATGGGTGTTTCTGATCCGGTTAATGTGGAGATACTGAAAGTGCTGCTTCCTTGCCAGCAGCCATGTTGGATCCCCAACATGTGATTTCTGTTGAGAATATGTAATTCCTTTCCCTGTCCCTCTATAGATAAGTTTTGTTGTTGCCCTATGTAGATAAGTTGTCCCTCTACAGATAAGGTGTTTTTTTTTTTTTTTTTTTTTTTTTTTTTTTTTTTTTTTGTGTGTGTGTTTGTGTATGTATGTTTTTTAGTTTTCTGCTTTTCTGTTTATTATGCTTTCTGTTTTATGCAGTTTGAATATGATATGCCTAGACATAGATTTTTAGTAATTGTTTTCCTCTGAGTTTCCTTCATCTGGGCTTTGGCAGGTCATTAATTTTAAAAAAAATTATTTTATGTTAGTTTCTTCTTTTATGGTGTTTCAATGATGTGTTCACTAATCCTTTGAAAATTTTCTGTAGGTTCTTGGATTTTGTTGAGTTTTTTGTTATTTATTTTCCTTCTTTATGATTCAGTTTAGGGAGTTTCAATTGACTTGTTTTGGAGCACAGTGATTCTCCAACTGTGCTCAGTCTATGTTGAGCTCCCAGAGGTCTGTTTCCTTGCTGTTACTCTGTGTGTGCATTTTAAATTTCTGGTTGTTCCTGTAGATACTTAGAATTTTCATCTCTCCACCTTCATTACTCATTTGTTCTTGTGTTTATCTACTTTTATCTATTAAATTACTTTGCGTATGAATAGTTATTTAAATATTATATCTGGTGATTATATAAAATATTGTCATTTTGGTTATGAAAATTGTTTTGTCATTTTAAACTGTGTTTTCATCTTGATTTTTGTGATGCCTTGTATTTGATAATTGGACCTGAATTAATGAGGCTTTTAATGAAAGGATTCATGTTCGTCAAACTGGGAGTTAGACTGTATTTAATGTTTGCTCTAGGTTTAGGTAACAGGCTCCGCAATTCACTAATATCTTTTTGTCTTTTTGTTTATCATCCCCTCTTGACTTTTGATTTCACCAAGTACTACTTCTCAACAAAAATAGCTGTCTTGTAGCACTGTTTCAGTTTTTGTACTCTTTCATTACACTAGAACCTGTTGGTGTGGTAGTAAAGAATAAGGGTAAAGGAACATTCTGTAGCTTTTGTGTTAAATCTCAGTCTTTTAGTAGGCCTCTGTTTGATTCTGTGTCTTTCACAAGTGCTTCTCCAGGAGTCAAGCTGACCCCAGACTCTTATTAAAACTGTAGCTTTCTAAATCTGTGTCCTTGAGGCAATGACAGCTATTGGCTCTATGGTTTTTATTGTTGTTGATATTGTCTTTTTAGATGAGGCAGGAAGACTAAATTGTACTAGAGTCAGGGAAGTACCCTTCCTACAGGTGGGATGTAGCTTTGGCAGAGTCCTTTTCCTGCACAGTCATGGCCTTTGCTTTGGAGAAGTCTATGATGTATTTCATGGTGATTACTCTTTTCTCTCCCTGTAAAGCTATAGGGGATCTTGGACTTTCCCTATGAGAACCTACTTCTATAATAGGAAACTGTAATATTGCTTTTTTATGTATTATTTTTGTAGAGGAGAGTCAGAAACTTTTATGTGGCCTTTATTGTCATAATGTCCCTCAGGTTGTGAAGCAGCAATCCAACGGAGGCTCTGCTACACTGCTGAGAATGTCTGTTACAACTATGCATTCACATACTAGAAGTATAAGTGCAGGAATTTTGGTGTGAATAGGTCTCAAATTTTCCTACCAGTATTCATGTGGTTGGTTTTGTGTATTGCCCAGTTTTTACCTTCCCAGATTAGTTCTTTATTTATAAATTCTAATTTTAATATGTTAATTAAATTTTTATCTAATTAATACACTTATTCTTTCTTCAGGTTCACATTGTTTGTTTTCTAAATTCTTGATTGGCAAATTTTGTTTCTTTCCTTTGTTCTCATTTAAATCTTGACATTTTTATTAAAATGAGCTTTTATATAAAATGTTCCAAAAACCATCTTCTGTTTAACTGTGATGTTAATGTTCTATTTTATTCAAGAGTCATGTACAAGAACATTACCAAATTACCAAGTGTTTTTCTGTCTAAGTCTGCCTATATTTAAATCTTACACATTAATTTATGTTTTTTTTTTTTTTTTTTTTTTTTTTTTTTAATTTTGGTTAGCATCTGTAGAGTATGAGTTTTGTACTTACTTAAACTCTTTTTATGGCCCCCAAATTTACCATTGGATTTTGCAAAGTATGCCTAGGAACTTTAAAAGAAAGCATGGTATCTGTTAATAGACAATATATGTCTGTATGTGAATCTGAGGACTACTTTATATGTGTTCCTGTGAAATTTTCCTCATGTTTTTTTTTTTTAATTGATAAAGATCAGAGATTTATTTCTTATAGTTCTTGAGGCTGGGAAGGAAGCCAAATACCAAAGCTCCAGCAAATCCAATATCTGGTGAGTGCCTCATTCCTCAGAGTTGGCATCTTTGCTATGTCCTCACATGGTGGAAGGCAGCTTCCTCCAAGCCTCTTTTATAAGGATACTAATCCTATTCATGAGAATAGAGCCCTCATGACCTAGTTTCCCAAAGGCAGATCCTCCTAACACCATCAATTTGGTGGTTTCCTTGTATTTTAAACAGATGTCAAAATAATTAATCACATGTTTTTATATGGTCACTATGGATTGATTCAATCCATAAGTCAAGGTTAAAAGACTCACATAAAAATAAAAGAAGGCATAGGAAAAACTGAACAATTTTAGAAGAAAATACAGAAATATAGTTTACTAATATTACTAATTTACTAATATGAAAATAGTTTTAATTCAAGATGAGCATTTTTTAAATGAATCATAAATATATCAACCATTAAAAGTGATAATTCTATTACATTATGTTAAAATAATACTTCTAAAGACACAATGAATGAAAAGAAGACAGAGCACACTCTGGGTAGAAAACATTTTTGATACATAATATGTAACCCTCAGAGAATCATTATTTAAATAATAACTAACAATGCATAATAATAACTGTGCATTGATTAAAAGTAAACAAGTTGATACGAAAATTACCCGGGAGAATAATTAACATTTTATAGAAGAAAAGAGGAAATAGTCAATAAAATAAATAAATTATTTTCCCTTTGATTGGTAGTCATGAAAGTGCAAATCAAAGTCTTAGAGGCATAGCATTTGATACAATCTGAATGGCAAAAATTAAAATCTCAGTATTTTCTGAGAATGTAAATCAAAGAAAACTCTTACACTGATGTTGGCTTGTAATTGGTGTAGCTGCTTTGGGAAAAAGTTGAAAGTTATCTTGTGAAGCTCTGCATGGTTATTTTCATGCTGGAACAATGTCATTCCAGGAATCAAACCAGAGATACATTCTTCCATAGGTACTGAGAGATATATGCAAAAACATTCACAGTTCATTGTAACTCTATTAGCACAAAAGAAGAAATGAATCAAATAATTTTAGAATGAACACAAAGAATGAAAACAAAGGGATATTTCTACACAACAGTGAAATTTCAATGAACAATCACCTGTAGTAATTTAGGTACATTTAAAAAATGTAAAGTGAACTTTTTTTAAAAGATGTTATGATATTTCTTTTATACAAAGGTCATTAAATTATCAAATATGTTTTTAGCGATTGCTATATACTTAAAAAACAGAAATTATTTTTAAGTCACAAATATAGTTGTGTTTGAGATATCTGCAAAGATATTTGATAGTCATTATTGGTTATCTAATACTTTTGGATTCAAGTTTACTGATTTATATTTAACAAATGATAATATATGTCAGGTTGCATTTTTATATTTTGTGACTATTGCATTAAATAAGGTAGTAAAATTTGGTATTTTGTTAAAAATTCCATAATTTTCTCTAAAGATGATTTGTTTTACTATAGACTTATTAAAAGATTTAGATAATAGCTATTTCTGAAAAACATCATCTGTAGTTTATCTTGATTATTTTCAGAGAGAAACTAATTAATTTTTAGTCAAAACTTGTGGAAATTTCACATATACTTTATACTAATTTTAAATATTTTAGGTAATTTCATAGATTCATTTTATTTATCCATTTGTGTTCAGTTCTTTACACTGTGCAACTTCAGAGTTTCCAGAAAAGCAGCAGTTGTTATCCTCATGTTAACTTTTCACTGATTTCAAATAATGATGATCTTTGTTTCTTTTCTGGGTAAATGG
Source organism: Marmota monax (assembly GCF_021218885.2). Lineage (NCBI taxonomy): Eukaryota > Metazoa > Chordata > Mammalia > Rodentia > Sciuridae > Marmota > Marmota monax. The sequence goes on along the minus strand of NW_026694454.1, from coordinate 28,348 downwards.
TACCATCTGTCCTAATTGGATGCTAAATGTATGGTTCCAAAACTGTAATACATGAGGACACATTAATTTGTGATAAAAATTGATAGGTAGTAGGCAGACATGAGCAGTGGGAACCTGAGGTTAAAAGTATAAATATATAATAGACAGTGCTTTTTTGAAAAAAGCAATTTACTTAGGGCCTCTCTGGCCCGGCTCTGGCTTAAGTCAATGGAATATATTGCATTCTTCAGCAAGCAACCTGTTGCCAGTAGAAGAAATGCAGGCCCAAAGACACCTCCTTGCCAATACAAAGAGAGCAAGTTACCCTCCAAGGGTAACTTGTGACCTTTATGTAGATCAAAGTTTCCAGAACTTTTGGAAAACAGGATTATTAGATGTAAAGCCCAACCACCATAAAATCTGTAAGTTTCAAATAGAACATGTCAGCATAGGCCATTGTGACCCAGAATTGCCTTTGGAAATTTTGCATGTCATTATAATATCAAATTTCATCTGTCTGCATTTTGCCTCTGTGCCTATAGGTAATAGCATGTGCAGTGGAGATTAGGAAAACTGGTGCAGTCTTGGCATGCTCCAATGAAACACCTCCTGAAGCCACATCCTACCTACCTACAGTTACTACCCAGCTAATTAGATTTAACCTAATAATCTAAATAAACTGAGAATGGATGTTAGGACAAAGAGATTGAGAAACTTATCTATGGATTCAAAGCAAATAAATGGTAAAGTCAGATTTAAAATCAAAGCAGTGTATTAATGGGGAGGAAGAAAGGAATATCCAAATAAAAGGATTTGCCCATTGAGTAGTTTTGTGGCCTTTTAATTCAAGATATACTTGATTCAAAATTTCATGAGCATTTCATAAGAATCGAATTAAGAATAATTTACTTTGAAGTTTAAATTCTGTTACATTTTTTCAGATTTAAATAATGCCCCACTCATAATGGCAAACAGCAGTGAAGATTTGATATGTTATTAGTTTTCTAGAGCTGCCATACAAAATACCATAGTCTAGGTTGCTTAAACAAATGAAATTTATTTCCTCACTGATCAAGATGTTAGCCAGTTTGGTTTCTTCTGAAGTGTAGGAAGCTTTAGAATCTCTCTTTAGCTTCACATGACCATTTTCTCCCTGGGTCTTCATGTAGTTTTCCCTTTGACCATGTTTGCTTCCTAATCTCCTCTTCTTATAAGAACACTGTTGAGAGCCACAGCCTGAGGGGCCCCAGCAAACTTCCAGCTGCCAGCAAACTTCCAGCTGCCGGCTGATGATTGGCTCACAGCAGCCCCAGCAACATCTAGCTGATTGGCTCCTCGGCCCCAGCAACATGTAGCTGATTGGCTCCTCTGCGGTGATGCTCATTGGGCTGTTTCCCTGCCCTTTCAGACCACGGAGCTGCTCATTGGGGGACTTTTTTGGCTCCGCCCACGTGACCCAGCAATCGGCCTCAAGAGCAGGAGGATTGTGGGAGGTGGAGAGAAGCTTGTGTGGGAGAGAGAGGCTTGGGGAAAGCCGGTGGTGGCAGTTGAGGCTCTGAGGGTTTTTCCTGAGAGGCTATTTTGTTTGTCGTGTGTGGTTCTAAAAATAAAGTTAGTTTCTTTTGACAAGTGGCTCCTGATTGTGCCCAGCCAGACTGCGGCATTTGGTGGCTCGCACGGGGAGCGACTGAGGGTAAGTGAAACTGCTCAACCCTGAGGGCAGGGCGAGAGGATGGGTAGCCATTTTAAGATTCCTCTTTTATTTTGCTTCACTTTTGTTTTAAGTTGCCTGTCCCTGGAGATGAGTGAGATGGAAGAAAAACCGCTCACATCTGAGGAAAAACTATTTACGTCTGAGGAACAGATAGGGAGAAAGGACGGATGCCCATGTCAGGATGATAGAAAGGCTATAATGACTTTTTGTTGTTCCCTATTTATTTCATTCTGTCTCGGTTTTGTTTGGCGTCATCTTGTTGGGTTGTATTATAGTAGAAATATGGGATCAGAAATTAGTAAAAAACAAACTGAAAGAGTGTTAAGTAAATTGTTAGAGGAAGGAGGCATCCCAGTAAAATCAAGAGCAGTCAGGGCATACGTTGATACAATACAAAAATGTAGCCCATGGCTTTTTAAGGAGGAGTTGTTGAATATATCACAATGGAACCATCATGGTGAAGATTTAACAAGAAGAGAAAAGAAAAGCCCAGGGACTCTGCCAGTTGGCACATTGCCATTGTGGACATTCGAATCTTGTTTGCTTAGTCCAAAGCCTTCAGTTCAGACAATGGTAGAGGAAGAAGAAGACATAATGATTCAAGTAAAAGCGAAGGTCTCTCAAGTTAGTCAGACAGAGGAAAAGATTCAAGTAAAAGAGAAGGCCTCTCAAGCTAGTCAGACAGAGACAGAAAGTGTAAAACAGAAAAAGCCATCAGGGGGAAAGTTACAACAGGAGACTGCCTCTAACACCTTTCTATCACCAGAGGGTGTAAGTGTCCAGCCAACAGCACCACCTCTACAGGAGACTGCTACTAACACCTTTCTATCACCAGAGGGCGTAAGTGTCCAACCAACAGCGCCACCTCCATATGCTGGGAGGCCCCCAACCCCCACAGTTGATAGTTGGGATCCTGAGACAAGGTCTCAAATATTATCATGCCCTGTATTTGAGGCAGGAGGGCAGCGATTTTACCAAGTTTTAAATTTCAAAACAGTGAAGCAGCTAAAAGAGGCTGTAACAACCTATGGTCCTCAAGCACCCTTCACTGTAAGCATGGTCGAATCCATTAACAACTTGAACATGACGCCAGCAGATTGGGCTAATATGTGTAAAGCTGTGCTAAATGGAGGACAATACCTGTTATGGAAGGTTGCCAATGAGGAATTTTGCAAGGAGACGGCTGGGCGAAATGCAGCAGCTGGTTATCCTCAGAGAAATCTAGATATGTTTTTAGGAAAGGGACCTTATGAGGATCAGCAGCAACAAATTGCATATGATCCTGGCGTATACGCACAAATTGCTGCAGATGCAATTGAGGCATGGACGACTTTACAAGGACATGGAGGTTTACAAGGTCAATTATCTAAGGTAATACAAGGAGCTAATGAACCTTATGCTGAATTTGTAGATAGGCTTATTCAAACAGCTACAAGAGTTTTTGGGAATACAGAACAAGCAATGCCATTACTAAAACACCTGGCTTATGAGCAAGCGAATCGTTGGTGCAGACATATCATTAGACCATGGAAACATGAAGATTTAAACACATATATTAAATTATGTATAGACATTAATGAACAAGAGCAAGTCGTGGCAGCTGCTGTAAAACAGGCTTTAGACGCCAGAGACATTAATGAACAAGGGCAAATTGTGGCAGCTGCAGTAGAACAGGCTTTAGATGCCAGGCCAAGAACATGCTACAATTGTGAACAAACAGGACATTTTAAAAGGAATTGCCCCATTGGAGGAGGGTTTAACAAAACTAGGTATCAAAGGAGTAGAATACCAGGTATTTGCCCACAATGCCGTAGAGGGAGACATTGGGCTAATGAATGCCGTTCTCAAACCACCATAGAGGGTACTCCATTATCAAAAAACGAACAAGGAACAGGTGTTTATCCACGATATCGTGGAGAAAGGCATCGGGCTCCATTGCCAAAAAATGGACAGGGGGGCCCAATGCTCCGGGGCCCAAAACCACAAATATACGGAGCAGTGGAGGAACCCAGCAACCCCATCAGGGTAGTGCCCAGGACACATTGTCCATCAGATCCCTCATCAGACAAACCAGAGGGAGCGCAGGGTTGGACATCTGCGCCTCCGCCAGAGCAGTACTAACTCCAGAGATGGGAGTTCAAATCATTCCCACAGGGGTGAAAGGACCTCTTCCCAAAGGAACAGTAGGCTTATTATTGGGACGCAGCTCTTCTACTCTAAAAGGACTTATGATAAGTCCTGGGGTAATTGATCCCGATTATGAAGGTGAAATAAAAATTATAGCCAGTTCTCCAAAGGGTATATCAGTAATTTCACCAGGAGATAGAATAGCACAGTTACTAATAATACCCAGCCTACATGATAAATTTTCCAGTCGTACTGTAGAAAGAGGTTCCAAGGGATTAGGCTCCACAGGTGTAGATTGGGTTATGCTTTCTTTAAATTTAGATTCTCGCCCCATGCTGAAACTAAATATTCAAGGACATGAATGTAATGGGCTACTGGATACAGGTGCAGACCTTAGCATCATCTCTCGCCAAGAATCGCCAAAACATTGGCGATTACAACAAGCCACTCAAATGCTTCGAGGCCTAGGAGTGGCGACTAATCCCCATAGAAGTGCAATGGTATTAGATTGGAAGGATCCTAAAGGATGTGAAGGAACTATACAGCCATATGTATTGGATCATCTTCCCGTAAATTTATGGGGACGAGATGTCCTAGATCAATTAGGTTTGACATTAACAAATAACATCAACCAAAATGCACCCACTATTATGACTAGACAAGGTTTTAGGAAAGGAAAAAGTTTAGAAAAACAAGAACAAGGTATAGCAGCACCAATACAAATAGATCAAGGAACAGAGAGACATGGGTTGGATTTTCAGAAAGGGCCACTGAGACAGTCTGGCTGGGCACAATCAGGAGCCACTTGTCAAAAGAAACTAACTTTATTTTTAGAACCACACACGACAAACAAAATAGTCTCTCAGGAAAAACCCTCAGAGCCTCAACTGCCACCACCGGCTTTCCCCAAGCCTCTCTCTCCCACACAAGCTTCTCTCTCCCACACAAGCTTCTCTCTCCCACACAAGCTTCTCTCTACCTCCCACAATCCTCCTGCTCTTGAGGCCGATTCCCTGGGTCATGTGGGCGGAGCCAAAAAAGTCCCCCAATGAGCAGCTCCGTGGTCTGAAAGGGCAGGGAAACAGCCCAATGAGCATCACCGCAGAGGAGCCAATCAGCTAGATGTTGCTGGGGCCGAGGAGCCAATCAGCTAGATGTTGCTGGGGCCGCTGTGAGCCAATCATCAGCACGCAGCTGGAAGTTTGCTGGCAGCTGGAAGTTTGCTGGGGCCCTTTGGCTGTGGCTCTCAACATCTCCCCCTCTCTGTTTAAACAACAAGCATGTGGCTTAGGGACCGTGCCTGTTAGGCAGTCCAATTCAACATATGGTCCTTACCAGTCATCGGATGAACTGACCTCTGGGCGTCAGCCTCCTGTCTTAGGTTGGTACCACTGCAATTGGATCATACCCGTCACTGAGTAACGGTCCAGCATACAGCCATACTTGTGGATAGGCCTTTGCACCAGTGGGGGGGTGAGGTTCTTTGCCTCACCTCTGTTGGCCCCCAAATTTTAGACCATCACTAGTAGAGGAGGATGCAAAATGCCATGACATTAAGCCAATTGAGGGCTCCTTTGAAAAATTGTACCACCGGTGACATCATCAGCAAAAATACTCAAGCACTACCACAATTCGCTGTACCAACAGATAGTTCACAATGCATACAGGTGAGCTCACAGTGTCCAGGCAAGTTCTGCAAGCAGTTCAGTGATGGCTATTGTAGAAGCTGTAGATTGGTTTTATCTTTGACTTCACCAGCACTGGGATGAAGATAGGAATTCTGGCAATAATGGCTAAAGAAAAAATTATGTAACATTACAGAAGGCACTAAAAGAAAACAATTTTCTTAACAATTTACATTGTCTTCACCAGAACTGGGATGAAGATAGGAATTCTGGCAATAATGGCTAAAGAAAAAATTATGTAACATTACAGAAGGCACTAAAAGAAAACAATTTTCTTAACAATTTACATTGTCTTTAAGAGAATTATTAAATATAATGAAAAGGAAAGGTGAAAGTAAACAAACAGATCTGTTAACCTTCTTTTTTGTTTACACATTAAAACAATCCTCAACAGTTGTTTACCCAATTTAAATTAAACCATATAAATCACGTGAAAAAAAAATATTTGGATCCATTTTATCATGAGCGCTCATCATATATGATATATGGACATACGTACATTCAAACATATAACACAAAACACAAGTGTGCACACATAATATAATACATACAACACATAACATTATAGTAAAGGCCTTATAACTTTTTACAGGTGAAATCTCCATTGCAATGCTTAAAAACTCTATAGTCAAAAAATAGAACTGATCAGCAAAACATTACCCTAGGTCTGTATGAGCTCAAAAAACAAAATAGAACTTCATGATATGGCAAAGGGCAATAATAAAATAGATATTGAAAAAAGCATCCTGGTTCTGTTGCAGATGTAAGAATATCCAAACTGGAGTTTTGGATATCAGTTGTTATGGATTTGAGCCAAATCATCTTCTTTTTGGTCTGTAGAAATCGCTTTAGTTAATCTTTCTGGAATCCAAATCAGCTGCTGTTCTCCCTGTGGAAACACATAAAGAGACCCCCGACTCCAGACAATCACTGGGTCAGGACCTTGGTTAATCTCTCTGGAATCCAAATCCGCTGCTGTTCTCCCTGTGGAAACACACAAACAGACCCCCGACTCCAGACAATTACTGGGTCAGGACCTTTCCATTGTCCTGTTAGAATATCCTTCCAAAGTACCTTGGGCTTATGTACATTTTTTGGACACATATGCCTTTCCGCAGCACTAAGTCCTGATGAATCCAAATTTAAAAAGTTTAGAGTAAAAAGGGTTATTTTAAGTTTATCTTTGGGGAATATATACCCCTTCCCAATTCCTTCTTTTTGCTTTAATAAGTACATTTTAATAGTTTGATGAGCTCTTTCAACTATGCCTTTTCCCTGTGGATTGTATGGGATTCCTGTTACATGAGTAATGCCAAATGTTGAGCAAAATTGTTTAAAAGAGGTAGAAGTATAACCAGGGGCATTATCTGTTTTTAACTGTTTTGGAACACGCACAGTGGCAAAATTTTGTAAGCAATGAGCTATAACATCTTTAGTTTTTTCTCCGGCATGAAGGGAGCCCATCAAAAATCCAGAAGAAGTATCAACTGTAACATGCAAATATTTAAATTTTCCAAATTCTGGCAGTGTGTGACGTCCATCTGCCAAATATGGTTAGGTATCAATCCTCTAGGATTGACTCCAAGATTAACTTGTGGTAAAAAGGTCACACAATTTTGACATTGTTTTATTATTTGTCTAGCTTGTTCCTTAGTTATTTTAAAACGCTTTTGTAAAGTATTACAATTGACATGGAACTTTTTATGAAAATTTATAGCTTCTTCTAGTGTAGAGAAAATATGTATGTCATGTGTAGTTTTATCTGCTAAATCATTGCCCAAACTAAGGGCTCCAGGCAATCCTGTATGCGCCCTGATATGTCCTATAAAGAATGGATCTTTTCTGTCCCAGATTAGACTTTGTATAGTGGAAAGCAAAGAGAAAACAGTAGAAGAAGGGGAAATCCTACCAGCATCTTCAAGAGATACTATAGCATTAACTACATACTATCAGAAAATAAATTAAATACAGAATCTTTAAACATCACAAAAGCTTGTAAAACTGCATTAAGCTCTACCTTTTGAGCTGATTGTTTGGGTACTAAAAATGTAAAAGTTTGATCAGGGGTAATGACTGCTGCTGTACCATTATTTGACCCATCAGTGAATATATTTGGAGCATTCATGATAGGTGTTTTTCTTGTCATTTTGGAAAAATTACAGGATGCAATGACCAAAAAGACAATAAAGGATTAGATGGTAAGTGGTTATCAAATGAAACATTAGATTTGCACATGATTATTGCCCAAGTATTTAACTCATTAGCTAACTCATCAATTTGATTCATAGTATATGGAGTAATAATTTTATTGGGAGAAATTCCAAACACTCCCTTTGCTGCTTTTATTCCTTTGAGTATTAATTGTCCTACAGCCTCAGGATACCTAGTAAGAATAGTGTTGGAGAATAAGATAAATGTATCCATAATAATGGACCTTCTTGCCAAAATACTCCTGTAGGAATATTTTTTGTTGGTAGTACAATAAATAATAAAGGCAAACTTATATCAATTCTATCCAAATGCATATTTTCCATATATGTTTCAATGATTTTTAATGCCTTTCTTGCTTCAGGCGTTAACATTCGGGGTGAATTTGGATCTGATGGACCTTTTAGGATATCAAATAAAGGTCCCAAATCTCCTGTTGGTATACCTAAATAAGGCCTTATCCAATTTATGTCTCCTAATAACTTTTGAAAGTCATTAAGTGATTTGAGTTGATCTACTCGTATTTGAATTTTTGGTGGACGGACCATGGTTGAGGATAATCGAACTCCTAAATAATTAATTGGAAAATTTAATTGTACTTTATCTATTGCTATCTCTAGATTATAATTTTTTAATAAGTTTGTAAGTGTGGCATAACATTCTAGCAATGTGTTTTTATCTTTGTGTGCTAATAATACATCATCCATATAGTGAAATATTTGTAGTTCAGGATTTTGATTTCTAAGTGGCTGGATTACTTTGTTAACATAAATTTGACACATAGTTGGGCTGTTAGCCATCCTTGAGGGAGTACTTTCCATTCATATCTCTGATCAGGACCTTCATGATTCAGTGCAGGGATAGTAAATGCAAAACGTGGACTATCCTCAGGATGAATAGGAATTGAAAAAAAAACAATCTTTATATCTATAACTAAAACATACCAGGTTTTTGGCAAAGCAGACAACTGAGGAATCCCTGATTGAGCAGGTCCCATAATAACCATCTCATTATTAATGGCTCTTAAATCTTGCAATAATCTCCATTTACCAGATTTCTTTTGATGACAAAAATGGGAGTATTATGGGGAGATACAGAAGGTTGTATATGTCCTTCTGCTAATTGTTGTTTGACCAGGTCATGGGCTGCTTGTATCTTTTCTTTAGTCAGGGGCCACTGAGGAACCCATACTGGTCTTTCTGATTTCCAAGTAATTTTGATTGTCTCAGTGGCCCTTTCTGAAAATCCAACCCATGTCTCTCTGTTCCTTGATCTATTTGTATTGGTGCTGCTATACCTTGTTCTTGTTTTTCTAATCTTTTTCCTTTCTTTGTTAATGTCAAACCTAATTGATCTAGGACATCTCGTCCCCATAAATTTATAGGAAGATGATCCCTCAGGATACCTAGTAAGAATAGTGTTAGGAGAATAAGATAAATGTATCCATAATAAGTCATATTGGATTAGAGGCCACTCTAATGACTTCCTTTAACCATAATTACATCATTGAAACTCTCCACATATAGCCATGTTTTGAGATATTGGGTTCAAGGACTTTAATGTATGATTTTAGACAATATGAAATTCAACTCATAAAGCCACTAAACTTCCTGATTCCAAAATGTATTTCAAAGATATAGTAATCAAAAAAAATCATTACTGACATATAACAGACTGACCAATGAAACAGAAAGAAACCCCAGAAATGTATTCACTCATTTATGATAAATTTATTTTTTGAAAAAGATGCCAATAACACATAATAGGGAAATAACAATGTCTTCAAGAATTGTTGGAAAATTTATATCCATGTGCAGGAAAATGAAATGAGACCCTTGTCTCCTTTCATATATAAAAATCAACTCAAAATGCATTAACGACTTCAACATAAGACACCAAACCATAAAAGAAATAGGTTGAAATATGGGAAAACTCCATGACATTGGCCTGGGGAATAATTTTTTGGATAGGACCCCAAAATCACAGGCAACAAAAACTAAAATGTTTCTGTACAGAAATGGTAACAACAGGGACATAGACAATAGACAGATTGAGAGTCTATATTTGTAAACCAAATAAGGGATTAATATTCAGAAAGGTAAGCAACCATTTTAACTCGATAGTAACACTACAGCCTGATTAGAAGATGGGCAAAGGACCTGACTAGACATTCTCATTAAAAGGCACAAGAAGTACAGTGAATATGAAAGATACTCAATACTACTAATCAATAAGGGAAATGTCAAATAAAATGACAATAAGGTATCATTTATACCCATTAAAATAGTTATTATCATAGATGAAAATTAAGTCAACTTTTCACTGCTATGACCAAAAGAACTGACAAGAACAATTTTACAGGATGGAAAATTTATTTTGGAAGAAAAAATTTATTGGGGGGCTCATGGTTTCAATGTTTTCAATCCATAGATGGCTTACTCAATTGCTTTGGGTGTCAGGTGAGGGAGAACATCCTGGAAGAAGAGTGTGGCAGAGAAAACCAGTTTAGGACATAGAATCAGGAAGCAGAGAGAGAATCCTCCCCTTCTGCAAAAGCAGAACAAAACAAATACCCCAAAGGCATGACCCAATGACCCACCTCCTGCAGTCATATCCTACCTACCTACAGTTACTTTCCAGTAATCCCTATTAGGAGATTAATAGGTTAAACTCTCATAACCCAATAATTCTACTCCTAAACTTCTTCGCATTGTCTCTCACATGAGCTTTTGTGGGACATATCACATCTAAAATATAATAAACTTAAACAAGTGTTAGGAGATGTAGAAAAGAGGACACTTGCACATTGTTGGTGAGGTGTAAATTAGCACAGCCATTATGGAAAATGATATATATGTTCCTCAAAATATTAAAAATAGAATTACCATTGGATCCACTTATCCCACTACTGGATATATATCCAAAAGACAAGAATCCAGCCTGTCAAAGGGATATCTGCACTTCCATGTGTATTGCATTACTCTCAATAGTCAATATATGTAATCAACCTAAGCATCAATTAATTAATGAATGGATACAGAAAATAGAGCATATAGACACAATGGAATACTATCTAGCCATAAAGTAGTAAAGCATGGGGCTGGGGTTGTGGCTCAGCAGTTGAGCTTTCACCTCACACATGCAAGACCCTGGGTTTGATCCTCAGCACCACATAAAATATATGAATAAAATAAAGGTATTGTGTCCAACTAAACTAAAAAATAAATATTAAAAAAAAACAAGTAAAGCCTGTTATTTGTGACAACAGGAATGAACCTGGAGGACATTTTGTTAGGTGAAATAAATCAGGTACATAATGACAACTAGTGTATGGTATCACTTTACCTGTGGAATCTGACAATGTCAGACCCATGGTGATTATCAGAAGCTGGGGATTGAAGAGATTTTAGTCAAAGAATGCAAATTTTCAATATACTTTGAGGATGATGATGTTAGTTCTCTTTGAAGATCTTGTAGAATGTGGCTGCAAATCTATCCATTCATTTGTTGGTAGGGTTTTGGTGGCATCTTCAATTTTGTGACTTGAAGTTGACCTGTTTAAATTTTCTATATCCTCCTGGTTCAATTTAGGTGGATCATATATCTCTATAAATTTGTAATGTATTCAAGATTTTCAAATTTATTAGAGTATAAATTTTCAAAATCATTTCTCTGATTGTCTTGTATATTTTAGTAATGTCCTTGGTCACATTTCTTTTTTTTGTCATAGATTTTAATAATCTTATTTTATTGAACACGTGCATAGGAGGCATCACATTTAGCTATAAAACTATTTAAATATAGTTTTTATACATCTGCATAAACTTGTTCATGACACCACTTTCCTCCTTGAAAGTATTTTATCCATATTACATACATGTTGCATACTCTAGTTAAAATTTTGGTGTCAGTGCATGAAAACAGGGAGAATATTCTACACAGGGGTATTATTCCTAACTATTTAAATACTGACTTATTAGTGTTAAATTGAAAAAAAAAATTGGCAATTGCTCTTCTAGTCTTAAGTAGAAAATAGATAATTAATGAAGTTGTTATGATTCTTGGAGTAATATATGTGTTTCTGTGTGTATACATGTACTTTATTTGCCCCCAATCCTGCCCCTTACAATCTGTGTGGAAGAGATATAAGTTCTTTATGAATTTATTTAATCCTATAATTTTCATTTCTAAATAGTAGTCCCCACATACAATAAAACCTTTAGCAATAGAAGACATGCAATCCATATTTTCCAATTCTGTAATAACATAGAAATATGCATGTTTCCCTTTTTTAAAAAATTTAATAAAATGTGTCCACAAAACCTCAAATGTGTCTTTTTTCCTCTGAACAATTTGTTTTAATTCATTTACTTTGGCAATTATAATAATATTTAATAAAATACAGATTATGAAAATGTACTCAAAATGGTAATTTTCAAAAAGATTGTGCCTATGATGTGGAACAAATATTAAAGGTAAGAAAATGGATTCTAATGAATACTTCAAGATCTATGGTAATATGTAAGTCATTTAGTGGTTTCCTTTACATATAAATTTAATTCTTATCCGAATGAATGTCCAGTTTGGAGTATTTTGCTAATTTATATTATTACTTTAGAGGTCTCTCTATTTCACGTGGAATAAAACATTTTATTAGAAAAGATGATATTACATAACTCCTCAAGAAAATTATTTTCTGTACCACAATCCACAGAAAAATTCAGCACCATTAATTTTCTGAAAAAAGTGATTCATTTGAATAATTTGAAACATAGAAGTTAAATAAAACTTTTTCATTTTTGGTAAAAGTCATATGAATTCATTATGTTAATTTTTATTTATTTCCTAAATTAAAGTATAATTGTGCAAAATTTAATTAGCATTATCATTTTGTATAGTTTAAGATAATATCAAGGTCTGTGTACCTTCTTATGGAGTCTGTGAACTCTTAATGATGACTCCTGAGGAATTCTAAAATGTTATATAGTTTATTTGATGACAGACCTATTAGGAAGTAGAAAATGCTAAGAAGCCTAATTATTTCACCTGGTAAGAAGTCTATCTTCTTATATTGAATAAATAATAGATCACTCATAAAAATTCCTGTAAATTTCCTTTTTACTTGTATATATGTATCCTATTCCAAAATGAATTAAAACTCAATAAGTTAAAGTAAACTAATAGTAACATTTTTGAAAAATGGACAGATTTCAGGTATTTCAAATATACAGCAACTGCACTTTGTATAACTTTCTGAACTAAACTCAATATTGTCATCTGAATTATATATTCTTAAAGAAATTAGACATAATTTCCCAAAAGTGAAGGAATGATCCATTGTAATTGAATCCCAGAAAGTCCTGCTTATTTTCTTGGCCACTGTTGTTCGATGTACTTTTTACCAGGAAGAGTTTGACAGGTAGAGATGGTCCAGAAGTTGTTAATTTCTGCTTTTAGAATATTCATGAGATCTAATGAGAATATAATGCAAGTATTTGTTTTTTTTTTTCCATTTCTCATGTGTATTTCCCACTTGTGCCTCTTTACATTTTATGTAAGATATATTTTCATTTCTAATTTATATAACTTGATTTCAAATTTTTAATGTATCACTTTGATATCTTGAATTAAATATTCTAGATATGGGATAGAGTACTTAATTAGCAAGTTTGTATTTAGGTCTTATATAAGAAAGAATTTTAATGTTTATTTCATGATTATCTGATTCTTGACCATGGTAAGGATGGATTAGAGTTAGCTACTGATTTATAAAATGCTACTCAAATTTTAAGACAAGGTAGCACTCAGGATACTCAATTGCAATACTCAAGTGATGATTACCTAACTAATGATTTAATTGGTTTAACTTGTTACACAGTCTTGTTTCACTAGGTGACCAGTAGAGCATAAAAGACCCTTAGGAAAACTTCATCAGAGTTTGCTTCAGACATGAAGATTCTTCTAACACATATTAATGTTTAATAATCCTGATATGAAATTTATACTATGAGGCTGAGAAAGGACCCAGGAGAAATGCATCTACAGGTTGCTTAAGCTTCCAACACTTTCCTGTGATGTTTTCTTTTCCCATTGTTTTATGTGAATCCTTTTAATAATCTGAGCTTATATAATCATAAGATCCAAATATTACTTACAATAAACTATACTCGGATTATAACATTATCTAAAGATAAAAAGTTGACCAGATCCACTCTTTTAAAAATATTTTTAGTTGTATTTGAACAGGATACCTTTATTTTATTTATTTATTTTTATTTGGTGCTGCGGATCGAACCCAGCACCTCACACTCTTTAATATAGCATCACAGAGAAAAAAAATGAGCACTTCCTCCAAAGAGGAAACTAAAAAGAGAGATGATCAAGTGATTATAGATGGTGAAAAATCTCAAGTCCTGAAGTTCTCAAGCTTGAGGCCCAGAAAGCCAAGAGTCTAATTCTAGTTTGAAGGCTTTAGGCTCAAAATTCAAGAGGATCCAATGTTTCTGTTTGAATCCAAAAGCAAGGGATAAACCAAAAAAAAAACAAACCAAAAAACAAATGAAACTTGCTTGAAGAAAGCCAGGCAAGTAGTTCACTTTTACTTGGGATAAAGTTGGGTTTTGTTTTTATTCAGCCCTTCAGTTTACTGGGTGATGTTCACACATATTAGGGAGAATAATCTACTCTGTACCAATTCAAATATTAGTCTCATCCATGTCACCCAAACATAACAAAGAATAATGTTTAACCAAACATTTAGCACCCTGTGATCAGTCAAAATGTTACATGCAATTATCTGTCACACACTACATAGAAAACATTTATGGAATTATACAAAAGGAAATGAGAAAAGAATCAAAATATGTCCTTATCCCCCACCCCCCTAAATCAACTAAACACAAAGAAATCCTTTAATAGAGAAAAAGGACAACAGATCTGGTGAAATAAAATGAAACAAATAGCAGAATGGTAAAAGTAAGATTTTCCTATCTTTTTTTTTTTTTTTTTTTTTTTTTGCTTAACTATCTTATTTGTAAATGGATTAAGCTCTCCAGTCAAAAGACATGGAATGCAATCTGCAAATTAATCTAAAGCTTTACTTTAGATCTAAGCTAAAAACGAAAGGATGGAAAAAGATATTCTATGCACATATGAATTTCTTTTTTCAAAAAAGAGCAGATATGATGACATTAATATCAAAAATACTGTAAGTAAAAATAACTATAAGAGATAAAGAAGTATATTATATAATATTCTCATTGTCATGAAGAAGATAACCTGAGGAGTACTCCTGAGAATGCAAATTAAATTCAACTGCCCAGAATCCATGTAAACTTACCATTGCATGCCACTAAATCATTATGGTAGTTTTCCATGATATTATCTACATAGCTACTTAGGCAATATGAAGTGAAAATGTATCATACTGAAGAAAAATATGAAATGGAGCCTACCTCCTTTCAAAGAACAGCAGTTAGAGTTTTAGCAGATGTCCAAGCTGAAAAATTAAGAGGTGGCTTCATAACCCTGGCAGTAAAAACTTACATCATTGAACTCTATATTAAACAAAATATTGTTCCAAAGGGATGGAAAAATAGATACTTAAGATGGACAACAATGGGGAAATTTAGTACTGAATGATTTCCCCTACAGAAAATGTTTATAATAGGTTTTAGGAAGAAATGTGAGACCACAGAGCAGCTTAGAGATGCAGATAGCACTGAAAAGCAATGAAAAGATAAATATTCTGTTCAATATAAATGAATATTTACTGCTTAAAGGTATTATTAATGTCTCTTAAGAAGTTTGGGGAGAGGAGGAGCACTGGAGATTGAATTCCGGTGCATTCAACCACTGAGCCACATCTGCAGCCCCTATTTTGCATTTTCTTTATAGCTAGGGTCTCAGAACTGCTTAGTGCCTCGCTGTTGCTGAGGCTGGCTATGAACTTGTGATCCTCCTGCCTCAGCTACTGGCGACACTGGGATTGCAGGAATGTGCCACCGCACCTGGCAAGAATTTATATATATATATATATATATATACAAATAAATTGGTGAACTCTACAGCATTGATGTATAAGTGAGGACAGGGGGATACATTTGAATAAAATTTATAATGCATTTCTATCGTTTAAGAATAGGAAGGATGGAACTAGAGACCATCATGTTAAGCAAAAACAAATCAGAATCAGAAGGTTAAGGGTCCTGTTGTTTTCTGTCATATGCAGAAGCAAGAGAAGAAAAAGGTAAACAAAGGTGGGGGTAGATTTCTTAAAATTCAAAGGGAGACCAGTAGAGGCAAGTGACCAAGAGTTAGGAGGCACAGAAATAGGAGGGAAATGCTGGAGAATGAAATTGGCCAAATTGTGTTTTTAGATTGTGTGCATGTATGAGTATATAACAACAAATCCCAGCAATGTGTACAACTATAATGCACCAATACAAAGAAATGAAGAAAAAATAAATAAAGTTAGATGTGTAAGAAAAGATTGGCATTGTGAGTCCAGTCTAGATGTTAAAATTACCAGGGTAGCACCTGAAAGGGTAATAAAAGAGTACATAGCTTTCTAAGTAATAGATATAATTATAATGACTTAAAAATTAAAGAGAAAAAGGAATAAAAAAAAGAGTGTAAGCCACGTACAACAAAAGGGGTATGAATGGAGTAGAAATCTCATCAATTAAACATTCCAGATAGTTGTGAATATTATAAATGTAAAGGCAGTAATATTTTCAGTTAAAAGACACAAATAATCTGACAAGATAGAAACAAAAACCTAGCTGTATCCTCTTTGGAATTCTAATCAGAAGAATAGATATACACACACAAGCTAATCAAAAGAAGTTTGTAAAGATAGTGACATCAAACAAGGTAGATTTGAGATAAAATAATTAGTAAAGATAAAAATGTTATGAGGAGCTTGATGTACTGATGAAGTAAAAGAATACATAATTTTATCCAACTATATGTTAGCCTGAATATCCATAGAAAACATTGATTATCTACAGGGAGAAAATTGAGTTTGCTCTCAGATTAGAAGATTCGAGCATATATTTTGTAGTAAGCTATGAGTAGCAAAATAATGTCAAAATCAAGATATTGCAAAATCAGGCAACTTGAACATCAAATTTGACCTAATAACGTTTATGATTGTATTCTAAATCTATAGAATACCTATTTTTAGAATCCATTATGATGCTTTTAGGTTCATTATAGTTTTACAAAATATTTGTATTTATTATGCTTTATTTGAACATGCACATAATTTGATCAATCTCAATTTTTAATACTTTTCCTTTCCCTCTCCTCCTCTCTCCCCATGATACACTTGCTGTACAATACAGATCAATTATTAATATTGTTATTCATTATTTTCACTAGTACATTATATTTATATATAAAAGTGAGATCCATTGTGGTATATCCATGCATGGACATAGGATGATATTGTAGATTTTATGCCCCAGGACTTCCAATGCCCTCCCCTCCACTCTTGCTCTTGAGGCTCTTTCTTCACTCTATTGGCCTCCCTCAAATACTTAGTCTTTTCACTCACACACTGTACATTTAAATTAAATGACTGGCACTTCAAAAGGAATCTTAACAGATTTCTAAGGAATAAAATTTAAAAATTTTGTGAGTACAGAATGAAGTTAAGCTAAACATTAAAAGCAAAAAATCTTTTTATGTTTTAAAAAGGAAACACTTGTAAGTATGATATATGTCTAAGGCAGAGATCAATCACAATGGAACTTTAAAAAATTTACATATACTATATTAGAATACAATATATCAAAAGTTGAGATGCATGGAAATAGTGTTTTAGAGGGAGCCTGAAGCTTTAAAACCATGTATAATCAGAGAATAGAAAAAGCTAAAATTGAATTAACATTTTTTCAAAATGTTCAAGGAAAGATAAGCAAATTCAACAAGAATATTATAAAAAATAATATGAATTTAATAATACAAAAGAAAATAATACAGAGAAAATTAAATGTTTCTTCATTAAAAATACATGTAATTACATGAACAAGTAAAATTGATGAGAGGAATAAGGAAAAAAAAATAATAAAATAAAAAGAGATCTATAGAAATGAAACATCATAAATCGATAATACGCATAAATTCATATCAGCAAATTTGAAGTTTTCATGAAATGGACATGTCTATATAAACACAGAAAAAACAAAATCTGAATAGTACAAAGTAGAAAAATGGATATATTACTGAAATTGAATGCATTTTTAAAGACTTTCCCACAAAGAAATCAGGTCTAGATACTGTCTTCAGTGACCCATTTCAAACATAGAAGGAAATAATTAACGCCAAACACAGAATAGTTGTGATTATTGTAAACATAAATGCAGTAATCTTTTCTGTGAGAAAGCACTGCCTACATCCATTTAGGGGACCAATATAATAACCCTGACAAAATAAAACAAAACAAAGATCTGAAACAAACATCAAATAAGTGGACATGGGTAGACAGTAAAGTCTAATCTGAGACTTGAGTATAAATCCAAAAATTCCAAATACAATTATTTTTAAACAAAATCTGGAAATGCATAAAGGGTATACACACCCCCCCCCACACACACATACACATATACACACACATATCCCAATCTAATATGGTTTTTCCAGAAAAAAGTTTGCTTCAAAATTAAAAAGTAAATAAAAGTGAAGTAATAAAGATGAATATTAAATATTCCAAATGTCTGTTAAGAGATGCAAGAAAAAGTAATAAATTTCACTTCTAATCATAATTAAATGTCAGAACCCACTGACAATCTGTAATTCCTGGTACAGCAGAGATGCATAAAGAAAGGCACACACACACATACACATCCAGTAGAGAATAAGCAGCAGCTTTATTTTTTCCCTCCTTCTTTTATACAGCAAAAATGAAACATTTTTCTGGCAGCTTAATCTTATCAAGCATGGATAAACATTCTCAGAGTGACTTTGTTCATGGTCACAGTGCTCCATATTTCTTATTATCTGAGTTGTAGTTAGTTAATTTCTGGGCAATCACATGTCTATATCTATATAGATTTTAAATTTGGCAGAACATTCTTTTCTCCTATCTTCTCAAGACTACAACAAGGACACAGCTCAAAGAGTTCACAGTTTCTCACAGAACACCTTTGTTTTGCTAAGCACAGCAAAACTTAACTGTGTGTGTGAGCACACAATTAAAAGATTAACTATTTAGGAATCAGAGAAAAGTGCTTCATCTGTTTAAGGATATCTAGAAATTGTCAAAAGCAAATATTTGCTTAAGGGAGATATCCAGAGACAAGTATATCCACTACTTATTTTTCATCAAACTGCAAATTCCATACAGTGCAATGAGGCAAGGAAAACACATTAATTAAAATATTAAAATTTTCAGAGAATAATTTCAATATTAGTAGATGACCTAATTTTTATGTAAAAATTTTGAATGTACAGCTAAATTGTTAAGGATAAATAAGTGGTTTTTTACTATGTTTTCTGAATTTGCATTAAATATAATTATTTTGATTTTGTGTTTATAGATAAATTTTAATAAATACAGGTACCACAAAAGTCCTACTACTAAATCGAACAGAATATGTAATACCCTACACAGAAACTCTGAACCATTTTTCAAAGAAATATTTTAAAAGTCTAAATAAATATGGTCAGATCTTTGCTCCTGTATTAGAAGACTCAACTTTGCAAAGCTGTCCATTTTCACCAAGGTTACCTATGGATTCATTTTAGTAGTAAACAAAAATCTCCAGAGTGTGTGTGTGTGTATTTTTTAGATTTGCATCATTAGATACCAAAAGTTATTTTAAACACTTTATATGCTACAGTAATCAAGGAAGCTTTTTATAATATAAAAATATGCATAGAATATTAGAACTAATTAATCCTGAAACACAGTCACATATACATGGAAATTGTATTTGAAACAAATTTCACTACAAATTGACTTTATATTACACCATGTGTGGAACTTATATATATATATTTGCATATATGTATATATTTGCAAATATATATATATATATATATATATATATATATATATATATATGCAAACTGATAAAATCTGACTACTATTATATATCATACAAAAAAGAGATAAATGCAAAAAATAAATAAATATTTTTGGAGTTAATAGAGGAGAATCTCTTAATGAATTTGTCATCTGGTACCTGACTTTCTTAGAGTGTTCTATTTTAAAATCAAGAAGATGATTTCCACAAATTAGATTACATTAAAATTAAAGTATTTATTCATTAAACTCTTTTTAAAAAATTATTCTTAAGACATTTTATTTTAAACCATTTTTTGTAATAGTTACTTTACATAAGGTTTTTTTTGATATGTATTGTTATTTCATATAACAAACAATCCATTAAATAGGGAATATGTTTCACAAATTTGTCACTTTATCTCTCTCTCTCTCTCTCTCTCTCTCTCTCTCTCTCTCTCTCTCTCTCTCCCTTCCTTCCTTCCTTCCTGGGTGAACATATCCGGAAGGGGCAAAATAAATATGTAATTAAAATTCTGATGGTAACATATTAAGTGAAAACTTAGAATTAAGTAAATTTCTTTCTTTCTGTCTGTCTTTCTTTCTCTTCTTTTTCTGTGTTTTCTTCCTTTCTTTTTTTAATAAATGCTTACTCTGAGAAGTTAATTGTTTTTAATGGAGAGATTTTTGTGTTGTTTCTGTAAAGTACCATGCAGTAAATATTTTAATCTTTGTGGAGGCATGGTTGGTAAATCTCTCTCACATTATGTGATTCTACCACTGTAGCATTAAATAAACCATAGACAGTATGTAATGAATCCAGATTATCAATATTTTTTCCCGGGCCAGTTCTTTGGTGTTTAATATAAAAAGTCAACACTGAACCTTAGGTTGTAAGAATTTCTCCCTACATTATCATTTGGAGATTTACAATTTTGTGTTTAAGAGAACAAAATGCAAAAACAGAGAAGGCATATGATAATTGGGTAATTTTCTTGAAAATTTAAGAATTCTCACAAGTAAATAAAACAATAAGAAAATGGTAATAGATATGAAAAGATACTTCATGAAGCAATTTATTGAAATGTCCAATGAAAATCTGGAAAAGTACATTTGTATTAATGGGACAGTTTCTTAAAATCACAGTATGCCATAAATACCTATCAAAATAGCAAAATAAACATTTCAACACTACCCTGTCATATTAACAGTATGAAGACCCACACATGATGGTACACACCTGTAAGCCCAGTGCTTGGAAGGCTGAGGCAGAAGGATCACAAGTTCAAAGCCAGCCTTGGCAACTCAATGAGGCCCTCAGCAAGTTAGCAAAACCCTATCTGAAAACAAATAAAACAAATAAATAAAGGGCTGGGGATGTGGCTCACTGGTTAAGTGACCCTGGGTTCAACTAAGGTAAAAACAATGTATGAAGAAATGGTAATTCCTATCAGAGATTACTTCTACTCTTATTTATACAATTGAATAATCCATATTTGTGTATGCAAGAAGACAAAATAACTTATGTTCATCTCTCCATTATACTTAATAGTCCAGTATTAATTTGGTAGGACTATGATAACAAGTATCAGAAAGAAATTTAGAGTATAACAGTTCTGGATGCTGGATTTCCAAGATGAAGTGCTGGAGTATTCCTTCATTTTTCAGAGATGCAAGAGAGGATCTGTCCCACAGTCACTTAACTAGCTTCTGGTGGTTTCCTGGAAGTCTTTAAGTTGTTTGCATATAGAAACATCAGCCCTTACCGCCTTCATCCTTCCATGTCTGTTTCCAAATTTCCACTTTTTTTATAAAGACAGTGATACTGGATTAGTATCCTTAGCATCAACTTTGATGACCCATTTTAACTTGATTAACTCTGTAAAGGTCTTTTCTCTAAATAGGTCAAGTTCTGTGGTACTGGGGTTAGAATGTGATATATGAATTAGGGGAGACACAGTTCAACCCATAGTCGATGCAAAACTGAAACATTCCAGACACCTAATAAATTTAATGCTAAATAATTGCAGCATATCACAGAGTGGAACACCAAACAATAGTTAAAACAACAATTAAGTAATACTACTATGTTGAAAAACGGCATGTCACAAATGGTTAGATGTAGACACAAAACTACTTAAACGTTTCTAAAATATAATAGAATGCTAAAGTACATCCATGAAATGAAATCAAAGACTTGGAAGGTTGCCAGAGATACTGATTGATAAAAGCGAGTGCAGCTTCTTAGACAGTTACTACTCTATTA
The DNA here is from genome assembly GCF_021218885.2 of Marmota monax. Taxonomy (NCBI): domain Eukaryota; kingdom Metazoa; phylum Chordata; class Mammalia; order Rodentia; family Sciuridae; genus Marmota; species Marmota monax. The sequence continues at coordinate 6,359 of NW_026694454.1, read as the reverse complement.
TTTTTCTTTTTTTTTTTTTTAAATCAAACTCTTTTCAAAAGACGTTCAGGCACAACATTTAAGGACTGGCCACTTGGATGGCTAAGGTTTCTTTCAAGCAATCTTTTTTAGCTGATACATAAAATCATAAAAATTTTACATGTGTATGGCGTACCATGTGGTTGGTGTGAACATGTATAACAATGTGTCGTGCTTAGATTCAGGACAAGCATTATCTTTTTCCTCAAACCTAAAACAGTTTTTTTTATGGTGAAACACATTCAAATTCCTGATCTCCTAGCTTCCTTAAGTATATAGTACAGGATTGTTAACCTCTAGTCCCCCTGTTTTCTGTGCAACAACACGCTCTGTAACATAACTTGCTCCTAATCTGACTGTAAGCTAGACTGCGACATTGATTCACATACTCCTCATCCCTTCCTTCTCAACATGCCTCTCCCCAGGCCTCTGGTAACTGACATTCTCCTCCCCACTTCAATGAGATGAGATTCAATATTTTAGATTTCAACATATGAGTGAGCTCAAATAGGACCGGTTTCGAGGGACTGACTTTATTTCTCTTAACATAATGACCTCCAGTTCTATCCATGTTGTCACAGGGTTACAAACAATTCATTCTTTTTTAATGTGCGGAAATAATTATGCTTTTGATGAGAGTTATGGTCAATTGGTATTTTCTTATGATGATGTATTGAGACTAATATTTATTTTGAATGCCCTTGTCCTGTGCTTGTGCTTCATTAAACAGTACATAGGTAGTCTAGGTAGTATACTATGCATATGACTGTATATAAGCATAGGGTATAGCTGTAGATATAAATCCACTGCCAAACTTATTATTCATTGACTTAATGGAGGCAGTTGTGGGGGAGTGAGATGAAAGATTACATTTTTTTTACAGTTCCTCTCGGTGCGTTAAACTTGCTATAGGAATCATGCTTATTTAACCATATAAAATATAGAAAAACATGTCACACAAAGAAAGTAGTATGATAATGTGATTAAGCACTACATGAAAGAGATCAAGTGTTCTGACTATCACCATAAGAACAAGAGAAAATTATTCTTACAATTTGTCTTCTATAGTAACTCAACCTTTTTCCACATACTTATGAAAATTTATCAAACGGATTTTAAGTTATAACCATGTATTGTCATGGCAATTGATAGAAAATAGTAAACGAGACAATAGGAAGAGTTCCTGATATATTGGACTATCTATTAACCATAAATTTGGAATTGAACTCTCTTTCAAAAATGCTCATACCAAGCGGTCATATAAAAAATAATTTACAAGGCCTGTCATAGTTTAAGAAAAAGAAACTAAAAATATTTCCAGAAATTGTAAGTTAGAGTTCATAACTTCTCAGCTTATTATTAGGTTATTAAATATATACTATTCTTTAAAATACCTCTAAGTAATTATTAAAAAATTGAAGAAGCAGTCTATAGTTTTGAAGAAACAAAGTGCTTTAAAAACTTATCCTATTTTTTCAATTATACTGAAAATCAATTCAATGTATATTTACCATAATAACTGCTGAATTATTTTTTCTAGGTAATTTAGTATTAATGCAAGTCTCAAAGACATTGGGCACGAGGTTTATAATACAGTGTTAATGATTAACAAAACATGGTTTTTCCCTTTTTCTTTTTTGTATTCTTGTCTATTGGCTTTAAAAATGCATGTTTTTAAAACATTTTTATGGTGGTTTTCTCATCACGTGCTTGTAACAAAAATAAAAAGAGATGAGATGATTTTTGCTATTTTAAACTGACAGCATTTTCTTTAAACTAAATTAAGGTTCATTATCAGAGTGGTGAGGCCAGATTTGCAGAAAGTGGCAAGCGGCTTGAAAAAAACAAGTGACCGTACAAAGAAAACAGTACAGTAAATTATATCTTGCATCTTGGATGCTCCCCCGAGAGGCAAGCTCAACCTCAAATCACTACAGATGGTGACTCTTGCCTACTAGCCATTATTCATATGTTTATCATTAACTTAGATGTCTTTAGAATGTTTATTGTTGTTATGACTAAATTACCTGAGGACCGGGTGTTTTATAAAAGAAAGAAGTTTATGTAGCTCATGGTTCTGGAGGCTGGAAGTCCAAGATTGGCAGTTGCACCTGTCAAGGCTCTGTGTTCTGGGCACGATTGAGAGATGAAGGGGCCATAGGCACACAAGAAGAAAGAAACACAAAGGAGGGCCTTGGTTTATAACATCCCCATCTCACAGTAAGCAATCCAGTTTCAAGGGTCAAGAAAATTAACTCAGTCCCAAAAGAAAAGACATTAAAGTAATTTAAAAATATACCAAAATACTCGCAACAACTTAGTACATCCCTTTCTATGTGTTTCGTTGTTCTTGTTTTTTTTTTTTTTTTTTTTTTTTAATTTTGAGAGGAGTAAGCAGTTGCTATAATATTAGTAGCTAATATGAACAATATATGTCTCTTAATATGGATCCATTAGCAGCCATTTTTATTTGGAATGTGTTCGCAAATAGAAATACCAAGAAAAGCTCGTTTCTTTGTATTTCTATTTAAAAACTATGCACCAAAATGCTATGGAAATTACAGAGAAGCAAATTCGTTCTCGTGTATAAAAAAAGGGAAAGAGCGATACAAGAAGATAAAAAACAGCTTGAGAGGTTGTGTAGAGTAAGGTTTTTAGAGATAAAACATTTTTTGATAAAAACATATAGTGGGAAAAAAAGCAATATTTAATCAACTATATGGAGATATGAGACGCAAACTAGGGAAGCATAGTCTGAAGTTTCTGAAGGTTAAAGTGACAAATAACTTGACTGAAGAAGATATCAGTATGGAGCTTTTGCTTTGAGCATGAATCTAAAAGAACAATAGATGCTAGGTTAACAGGAATTTGAAACACAAAGTACGCCAAATATTAAGAAATGCCACTGAACTTTCATTTGTAATTTCTTTATTTACAATTGAGAAAACAATAATCAAATTACATAACATTAGAAATGTAACTCATTAAGGGACTTTAATAGATTCATGTATGAAAGAAGGAACTGGAAGGAGGATAAGAATTATTTTAGGGGCCTTTATAAATGTCAAAGCAACTAACGACAGACCTGGGACCTGGATTACCGAAGTTTGTGAGGGAGAGGAGATATATAAATTAGAGAAAGCACCTCACAAGGGTAAAAAATAGGACATAAAACTGTAGCATTTGGGGCTAAGAAAGGAGGAGAATTGCTTTAAAATAATTCTTTAGAATTTCTGCAGTCTGGTCCCTCCTAAATACGCATTCATCCAGGTATGTTCTGAGGTTGTAATTATTGAATTTTGTAGCAGTCAGTAATATCATTACATCAGCATACATATGGACAATTTTCATCTTTAAGCAAAAACATATAATTGGGAAATTTGTCCTGACAATATAATACATATACATAAAAGAAAAGGAGAACACACAATGAAGTGATAAAAATCTAGAAGCCACTGATAAAATCTGAATTTTTAAAATTCTATCTCCAGGAAACATGTTGATTTTCAGGGCTTCAATTGTTAACTCTCTCAGAACTATCAAAAGCGGGCACGGTTTCACACGAAATGGAGATTCCGTATGTCTTGTTATATAACATATCATGCAAAACTGTTCTTGAAGCCACTTAATAAGGCTGGATGTAAAATGAGGTATTTCGAAAATTATTTTGATACTTTATTTAAAATCTTGTAGTACAAAATACACACTCAAGTCATGTTTAAAATCCTAAATTCAGGAATCGCCAAAGGTTTAATAGTAAAGTTCCAATGCCCATACAATTTTTATGGTGAACTCTGGATTTTAAGAAAAAATAATGCAGACAAGAAAGAAGATGTGAGTAAAATTTGAACTTGATTAGAGGAAGTACAAGTCATTATATCATAAAACTATGTATTATAGTCATGAAAGATTAAATTCAAAATTGTTTCCTAAGCAATCTAAACTTAGTGGTAGGCTTAATATCACCTTTATTTCAGTGATACTGTTTAATATAACAAAAGGTTGTTTTCTTTTTTCTCTTTTATTTTTGCTTTAGTCCTTTTGGGATAATTAACCTCAAGTAACCAGGAAATAATATTTCAAGTAATGGCCATTTATCATTTCCAAAATGCCGAAAATCATTTTTTTTTCTTGAAAAGGTGAGTGAAATTCAATGCTCTGATGTGCTATTAAAAATATTCGATGTCTGAAATGTAAGATCTGGCTCTAAGATGACATGCTCCTATAAGGCCATTCTTCAAAAACAATTTTAATTATATTACTGAATTTTCTTAAGGTAAGTTCTTGAAGTTGATATGATAAATCCTTGATATTATTTCTTTTTCAGAGAGAGAGAGAGATAGGTAGAGAGAGAGAGAGATGAGAGAGAGAGAGAGATAGAGAGAGAGAATTTCTTTTTTAATAAGTATTTTTTAGTTTTTTCGGCGGACACAATATCTTTGTTGTATATGTGCTGAGTGAGGATTCGAAACCAGGAGAGCGCCGGCTAATGCTTGAAGCCACATCCCAGCCCAATTTCCTTTTACTCATGAAGGGTTGCTTTTCTAATAATATGAAGAGAAAGCTTTAATCAGAGTAAATTTTCAGCGCCAAAAGAGTTGATGTGTGATTGTGTTTTAATGTTTGACATTTTCATTTTTCTTGTACTTAAAAGATAAATTGGACGGATAGGTATGCTCAGGCAGTAGAGTACTCCCCTAGTACCTGCAAACGTTCCCCTGGGTTGGATACTCAGCACCACATTAAAATAAGTAATTTAAATAAAAAAACTAAGTGTGTGGAATATAATGTAATTGAAATAGTAGTTTGAGAATGACCAAAAATGAATAGAAGAAAAGAATAATCTAAAGGATTTTTGTTTAATATTTTAATTTTAACACCAAAAACATAACTTGGCATGTCATTTTTTGCATTGTCCTGACAATCAATCCAAATGGGATAATTAAAATCAAAGCAATATGTGCCAAAATTCTCTGATAATTCTGCCCAAAATAGCCAAATAATTTCTAAGATAACTCTAATTATCATAGCTTCAAATTGATATTGGCTTGGTCAAGCCAGATAAATCATTTCTCTAAGAGAATACAAATATAAAACGGATTTTTTGTGAGTGTTCAATGCCATATTTATGAATGAATAAAATAATTTCCCTTCTAGCTATATGTTTAGTGATTAACATAATACTTAGCAGATATTAGAGTTAAGGCAAAAACATTACTGCATTTGACATATGCATCCCTGGGTTTTACCGTATTTTAAATCTCTTCCATGTGTTGAGAATTTTCATTGCCTTACACAAATTCCGGAAGTAATTTTGCTGTATAGAATTTTACTGGATCCTCTAGTGCACAATACAATAGACATTATTTATGCAGGGCCAAAAGAGTAAAGTCAGACCCTAAGTATCTGACAGAAAGTACCATCTATGTAAAAAGTCTAAAGAGGTGCTTACCCTTGAATAAAAGTTATATAGAAAGTAATCACACATGTACTCTGATTTAATTATCATAGACTCTCTTTTCGCCGTATATACTAGATTAAAGGCAAAAACGTTGTTACATTTAGTAACATTTTTCTTTGTTCAATTTGATTAAAAAATTAATAAAACCATTATTAAGGTTTCATATACCTACTCCTTGGTGGCACTATAACACTTATTATTTTACAACATTTTAAAGATTAAAATTTTAACTGATACATAAAATGTAAAAATTGTAGGTATATGGGGGGTATATGGGAAGTTTCAATACATTTATCAATTAATATAATATTTAAAGCAGGATACATAGCTTTTTTCCAACCCTCCCCACCAAAAGTTTCTATTAGCTTTTGATAATAGAATTTAATGGTATCTCTTATGGTTTGAGTACATTTCCTGATCATCAGTGATGTTGAAACATATTGAAATATATTCGTTGCCATTGAATATCTATTTTTGAGAAGAAATATAATGTAAGTCTAAGTTTTCTCTTTTTAATACGATCATAAATATATATATTATATATCTATATTATATATATTATATATATATATATATATATATCTATATATATATTTTTTTTTTTTTTTTTTCCTACAAGAGTACTTAGAGTCCTTATCCCTTCTGGTTATCATATCATTGGCAGATGTATAGTTTGTAATATTTATTTCCTATTCTGTAAGTCCTGCCTTCACTATCGTTGATTGTTTACTTTGCTGTTCAAAAAAATTTTAGCATGATAGAAACCCACTTATCTACATTGTTTTTATTTCTTGGATTTCAGATTACTTGACCCAACACCACAAAACAAAAACTGTCCTTACTCATTCCCAACCCCTGTTTTATTCTTGTTATTTCATAG